>NC_053389.1:753708581-753774639 GCF_905171765.1 Bufo bufo | reverse complement strand
ATTGATGTCAGTATCTTTGCTACTATTCAGGGAATGATTATTTAGTGATCTTATTTTAACATTGGTTTTCAACCCCAGTAGATTTAATCTAGATTTATTTTTTGCTATTTTGAAGCCCCTATGTAGCATCCATTGTGGGTAACCTCTTTTCTTGAGGCGGCGCCAGATATTTGCACATTCACCATAAAAAGCTACATCTGTACTGCAATTTCTTTTTGCTCTAATAAATTCACCAACCGGAATACTTTTTATTGTATGTAATGGATGGTGACTGTTTGCCTTTAAGATGGTGTTGCCTGCTATTTCCTTGCGGTATGTCTCCGTCAGGACAACCTGACCCGGTCTCCCGGTCAATTTTAAATCCAGGAAGTTAATACTCTCAGGATGGTGAGAACAGGTAAATCTCAGGTTATACTGGTTCTGATTCAAATAATCAGTGAGTTCTGGTATGGCAGACACATCTCCACTCCAGACGAGGAGCAAATCGTCGATGTATCTGCCATACCAGACAAAATGTCCAGAGAAGGGGTTGTCAACTGAGTATATATATTTCTCCTCCCAAAAGGCCATCGATAGATTAGCCAAAGACGGGGAAAATTTTGCCCCCATCGAGACCCCTGAAATCTGGACATAAAAAGTTTCATCAAATATGAAATAATTGTGTGTTAGGAGATAAGAAGTAATCTCCAACACATAATCAATGAACATATTTGAGAAACTGCTGTACTTGTGCAAATTGTATTCCAGTGCCAGGAGAGCGAAGGAGTGGGGAATGGACGGATACAGCGCTACAACATCCAGTGTGACCCAGGTATATTGATCTGACCACATGCAATTGTGCATATATCGTAGGACATCGGTCGTATCTTTAATATAGCCCGGTAGTCTTTTGACTAGCGGTTGCAGCACTGAATCCAGCCACTCCCCCAATCTCTCATTAAGAGATCCAATACCCGAAACTATCGGTCTAAGAGGAGGGGGATTGAGCCCCTTATGTATTTTAGGGAGAGCGTGGATTATGGGGGTTATAGGAAATTCTACTTTTAGGAAATCCATCTGCTTTTGTGTTATATAACCCCTATCCAGACCCCTATTCAAAATGAGGGACAATTCAGATTTATAGATTGCAAGAGGGTTGCCCATAAGAATACTATACGTGGTGCTATCAGACAAAACCCCGAGCATCTGGGAATGATAACATGTTTTGTCAAGCACCACCACGGAACCTCCCTTGTCCGCAATTTTGAAAATGAGGTCTTTTTTGTCCTCCAACTCCTTCAATGCAGTTTTCTGTGTAATATTTAAATTGCACTCTCCAGTTGAAAGAATCGCACCCTGCACTTTAAGTAATTCACCCTCAACAACCTCCTGAAACATATCCATGCTACTTGTGCGATATTTAATAGGATAATAGTTACTATTCGAAGCTACAAAATTATGATGCACAGTTTGTTCACATGGTTCCCCATTAATCATCTGGAGATCCGCAAGGCACAAGAGAGACTGTTGTTCTTTAAATGACAAATCCCTGAAAGGATTGTCATAAGTTAATTTCTGTTTATTATCAATTGAATCTCCTTGTGATAAGGGGGAATCATAGAAGCATCTCTTTAGTGTGAGATTCCTAACAAATTTGTTAACCTGTAAAATAGTAGAGAAGGGGTCAAAGTTAGTACTAGGTACAAAATTTAAACCAAGAGAAAGTACATTCATTTGTTCAGTAGTTAATTTCTGACTGGATAAATTCACAACATCTAAAATTTGCGTATTATTACCATGTCCTGCATTCATTTGTTTTGCAAACGGGTAGACATCTGGTGGGGTCTTTTTGTGTTTGCGGCCCCCCCTTCTGTATCGTTTTTTGAATGTCCCGTTTTATCTCTGTTGTTTTTGTTTCTTTGGTAATAAGATGGTTTCGCTTGCTGTGAATTCTGAATACATGGATCCTCATTAGCTTCCTCTCCTGCTGATTCACATGATTCTGAAGTCTCCAGTTCAGAGTTACTGAAGCTCACTCTTCGTTGGAAATCCTGCTTATTTGTTTTCTTATTTTTTACATATTTTTTGTTGTTATATTTCTTTTTAAGAATGGACTTGGGTGTACTGTACGGATTATCTCTTCTTCCCCACTCATACACTTGGTTATTTTTATAATCATGTAGGTCCCGTTGGAATTTACGGTGTTTCATGTCCATTATACTATCCTCCATGATTTTAATGGATCTCACAATTTCTTCCTCCTTTTTGGAAAAATCTTCAGATGATTTATATTTCTCCAGAGCATCTTTGCACATATCAATCTCAGTATGTATACTAACAAGTTTCTCACCCTCCTGTTCGATAATTAGGGACATCAATTGTAATGAGCAAGTGCTTAATATTTTGTTCCAGCTGAGTACAAACGAGTCAGAGAAAATAGTGGTCGGGACCTTCTTTAATCTTAGTCCCCGCGGTATCATCGCTTTTTCCACATATTTAATCAGGGTCGTATGGTCCCACCAAATTTTTGTCTCCTGTGTTAAGAGTCTCTCCAATTCCTGCAGCTGGGAATTAATGCCGCTCTCCTCAGTTGATGTAAAATCATGGGCTGAGAAAACCTGATCCGCTTTAGATTTGCGGTCAGAACATACAGCAAAAGCCATGGTTAGCTAAGGGTACCGGGGGCCAGTGTTGACGCTATATTCGGGAAAATATGTAGTCCATATATAATCAAGATGGTAAAGTGGTCAGGACTCCGTGAGCACGAGCACTTGAGTGATACAGCATAAAAAGGGTTACAGCCAGCTCACCTCAGCGTCCTGCACAGCGGTGCACGGAGCGGACTCAAGCCAGTCCCAGTTGCAAATGAAGAAAATAGAAGAAATGCTCCAGCACCACGATAAATGAAGTAAAAAATCCCGGTCTTTATTAGCACCAAAAATTCAGGTGGATACAGCAGTCAAAGCATAACACTGGTGCCCCCCCGGAGTTACCCGGATCTACGCGTTTCGAACAGGTGTGTTCTTAGTCATGATCCTAAATGTCTCGTATGTTTCCAGCTGAAATACCAACCACCGGCCATCAGCCCCGCCCACTCAGGGAGGGGTATAATGGGCTTAGGCGGGTAGTAAAATCAGCCAGGTCCATACGAGACACCTGTGCAAACCTCATTATAAATTACATAGTTTATATCCCATAGTGCTACATACAAAATTCATAAAATACAAAGAAAAAATATACATGAACAAAATAGTGTTTCTTTAAATATATATATATAGCTAACATAAAATCCTTTATAATCTTGTCTCCCACAGATGATCCTTGCATTACTATTATTTCATACAGATTAAATTGTACAGTGACAATTAGAATGGTACAGAAAAAATGAGAAATAGTACATAAACAATATAACGGAACAGGTTTCATAATAATATATTCTTTTGTTTCTTATTTGCATCGTGATATTTTCATGGTTGCATATATCCATGGGCCAATCCCGACATCCATCCGGTATATCATTTTGCCGTAGTTGCATATCCCCATCACACTCGAAAATCGCATGGTGTGAACAGGGGCTAGAGAAAAAAACCCCATTAAACACACCATGTTAAATAATTACTCCTGAGGTTGTACTGCACTATATTTGCTAAAACTATCCGGTCAGCAGATACATTCAAAAACATTAACCCATGATTGCTATTGCGCATATTGCCTTGAGAATATACTCAAACCTAACACATATAGTATTCTTAAAGTCAGGATCCATGTACTCTCAATAGCCCATTCCTCCTCTAGATAGAGGTCTGCTGTCTGGCAAAGGATATATTTTTTTCTGGGGTGAAATTCAATTCCCAAAATAGCAATACCCTAAATCTGGTGTTCCAGCTATGGCTGGACAAGTTTTCTAGTGTCCGTCAAAGCACAGTTTTTGTTCTGGGTTGAAATTCAATTCCCAAATTAGCAATTCCCTAAATCAGTGGTTTCTGCTGTAGCAGGCCAAGTTTAAATCTATCCATAAAAGGGTATATTACATTGAAGGTGCAAATTCAAGTGCTGATAGGGTCATCCTCAATAACTTCACACGCTACCGTGCATCTCCAAGTGTAATTCTGTCCGTAAAGGGATACCTGTCATCCAGGGCCTAAATACTAGGCCTACAATTTATATTCAGCTAAATCTGTGGTTACTGCTGTGGCTGGTCAAGTTATTTAGTGTCCGTCAAAGCACAGTTTTTGTTCTGGGTTGAAATTCAATTCCCAAATTAGCAATTCCCTAAATCAGTGGTTTCTGCTGTAGCAGGCCAAGTTTAAATCTATCCATAAAAGGGTATATTACATTGAAGGTGCTGATAGGGTCATCCTCAATAAAAATCCGTAAAGGGATACCTGTCATCCAGGGCCTAAATACTAGGCCTACAATTTATATTCAGCTAAATCTGTGGTTACTGCTGTGGCTGGTCAAGTTATTTAGTGTCCGTCTGTCACGGCTGAGGATGGGGGAAACCGACCAGGACGACAGAATTAGGGAGCATGTCACCTCCTACAGCGTCCCTAACTCTGACCCTGACTCCTAGCTGTATGAGCCGACCCTGATGGTAGGAGGGCTCATACTCCGGAACCTTGGAGTCCCTACTAGCCCTCAGGGTGGCCCTGAACTAGGAGCTGGGTAAGACGACCTGTTCCTCCTGGATACGGACGAACAGGGGTCTCACTGGCCAAGCTGCAAGGAAGTGGAAACACATACAGGCATATGGATATGGCAGGTGAACAACACTAGTTCCAAACCTGCCATATCCATATGCCTATATTTGTTTCCCCTTCCTTGAATCCAGGAGGAACAGGTCGTCTTACCCAGCTCCTAGTTCAGGGCCACCCTGAGGGCTAGTAGTAATCCATGGCCATGATCAAAATGTCGTCCAGGTAGACTATGAGCCTCACCCCCCAGCTGCGGAGCCAGGCCATGACTGGGCGCAGTAGCTTGGTGAAGCATCACGGGGCGGATGACAGGCCAAAGGGAAGACACGTGAAACGCCACAGGGCGTCCCGCCAACGAAACTGTAACAGGTCCCTTGAGGATGGGGCAATCGGTACTGTGAGGTATGCATCTTTTAGGTCTAGTTTCACTAGCCAGTCGTGTGGGAGGAGCATATCCTGGAGGAGGTGGATGCCCTCCATTTTGAAATGACTGTATCTTACGAAGGAATTTAAGGCCTTTAGATTTATTACTGGCCGGAATTGACCCCCTTTTTTCTCTACGAGGAACATGTTGCTGATCACCCCCAGCAGGACCTGGGAAGTTGGCTCTATGGCCCCATTTAGGAGCAATTCGTTTAATTCCTCGTCTATGAGGGATTAGGCAGACAGTGCCGTACGAGTGAGCGGCGGAGCCACCATGGGATATGGGGTCGATACCAGTTCTATGTGAAAACCTCGGATCGTGGACAAAATCCACGGATCCGAGGTGATCGCGGCCCACAAATGCGAAAAGAACCGGAGTCTGCCCCCCACACCCTGATCCGAAAAAGGGAGAAGAACCGGTTGACTTACCAAAGGGACGTCGAAGGTTCAGCTGTCCTCGATAGGATCTACCCCGTCCAAAGGAGCCCCACGACGGGAAGAAGGATGGAGGTTGTCTCGGGTCCTGACCGGAGGACCGGAAGGATGATGAAGAGGGGCCTCGTCCTGAACCTCAGGACTGGAAGGACGAACGGCCGGCCAGATGGCCCCTTGAACTGCCGGCCCTGGAGGAAACCCGGTTGCTGAAAACCTTGCGCATAGAGGTTTGCGCCTTATCAAGGGCAGTAAATGTGCCCACAAATTTCCCCAGCTCCTTAATAAAGGGGTCACCAAATAGGAGCCCCTGCGCGTCTCTGCCCGACTCAGTGAGGGCCATGTTGGCCAATTTAGGTTCCATCTTTATCAGGATGGCCTTCCTGCGCTCAATGCCAATAGAGGTGTTGGCGTTGCCCGCCAAGCATATGGCCCGTTGGACCCAGCCTCTAAGCTCATCGGGGTCCACCAGTCAGCCTTCAGCTTTCGCCGTTTCCGCCAAGTCAAGGATCTTGGCCAGCGGACCCATAATGTCCAATAATTTGTCCTGGCAAGCCCGAAGGGCTGAGTCCAGGCCTCTGCGGGGACTAAATCCCGATTTGGATAAAAATTGTACGACCTTAGGGTCGACCACAGAAGTTTCACACACCCTGTTTGGTATTGCCAGACGGGGACTTTCGGACCGAAGTTTGTTCCTGGCCTCCTTGCTAAGGGGCTTGCGGGTCATGGACTCTATGTACCTAGCGACATGGGGGGCCGGTAGCCACTCAGATGACCTGGGGTGATGGAGAGAGTCCGGGTCAAATAAAGGGGAACCGGATGGATCCGTAAGGGATGCCTGCCTGTGTATCGGTCGTCGCAGACGACTTAGCCGTAGTTGGGTGGGAAACCGGTCCGGGTTGCCCCTCATCCAAATCAAACTCTTCTCCCTCAGAGTTCACTGGGGAATGCAAATCAACCTCCTCCTCAGACTCCTGAGAGTCAGATTCTGGTTGCGGCTGGGATCTAGCCGTTTTCCAGTTCCGTGCACATTCTGCCTGGTGCGGACAGGCTCTTTTGCGCGACCGGAGCGCACTGTCAGATGATGGAACGAGGCCATCGGTCAAGGAGTTTCTGGAGGTATTGGGTAACGATACCGTGGTATTGTGAGTCATGGTTACTGTGTGGGCGCAGAGGACCTGAGACAGGGAGCTGGTGAGGGCTGAGGAAACGGAGCCCATTGCGGACAAAATGGCTTCCAAAATGGACTGCTGTAAAGCCCTAGTCTGGGCATCTGCCGAAGGAGGAATAGCTCTCCCGGGAGGGAGCAACGCCTGGGGTATGGCAGCAGCAAAGTTAGCCTCCAGAGTAGGGCTGCTTATGAGCAAAGCAGAGGGGGCTGGAACCAGGGACATGATGCAAAAAACCCTAGTGGCGTACTGGCAGGGATGGGGTAAACTGAGCAACTATACCGTATATAGAGAGGGCAAATACTAAAATGCGGTACCTAGAAGCTAATTTATCTAACCGGACAGGAGCACAGCAATACGGGGTGACCATTGGCAGCAGGCACTATGGCGTCCGAAATCTCGCGAGATCTTGGACGCCGAAGGTGACCAGAGCACAGAGAGGGAGAGAGCGCCCGAGATCCCGAGATCGCGAGACTTCGGGCGCAATCCAAGATGGCCGCCGAACTCTCGCGATACCAGGATCGCAGAGAAAGAAGGCCAGAAGAATAAAAGATGAAGAGAAGATGGCGCCCGGGAATCGCGACCGCAGGAAGAAACGCGGGACCCGCCATGAGGCAGGTAAGACCCGGGTGCCGGAGAGACTGCCCTGAAACCACCGGAGGGAGAAAACTTTCCCCCCCAGGAAGGATAAAGCATCGGATAAGAACGGAAAAGAAGCAAAAAATATATAAGAAGGGAATATGAGGGTAAATAACCCACTAAAGGAAAATAAGGGATAAAAACAACCCACAAAGAGACCAATCCCAGAAGGGAGGAGTGGCAGTGTAAAATACCCCAAAAAAAAGCTATAGAACATAAAAATTATCAATATAACCAGACAAATTCCCACCCACAGCCCAAGAGGACTGTGGTTGGGTACTTAACTGAACAGCAGCAGCAAAGAAAGAGGAAGTGGAGATATGAAGGAGGTTCCTTTATGTGGGACGTAGGGGAGGGACTTATATCCTCATTGGAGAAATGTTTTATGATTGTCTTCTTTGCTGCTGTTGTTTCAGTAAAGAAAGAGTTAAGAAAAATGAGCCTCCATGTCTTGATATAAAATTAATATTAACAAATTATACCAGCAGGGGGTTAGGTTCAAGCCAACTGAGGAAACAACTATTTAAGAATAGATATACTTATTAAGCTGATGAATAGAAAGGAAATAGATATTCATATTAATAGGTTCTGTAATATATTATTTTCATTTGAATGTGATGAATGTTATAGAAGTTCTATGTTTTCTTTCTTTCTTTTTTTTTTTTTTTGTTTTGTTTTGTGGAAGCAGATTGGCCAATCCAAGGCACTCACTTTACTTTAAAATATAGAAAGTGCTTTCTGTTTGGTTCATCTGAATACACCATTTCTTATTAGCATCAACCCCAAGCCTTTTGAACAAACATTATGAAATAGCCTATCAAAACAACTATAACTCATAATATTCACAAATCTGTGTGAGTTATTCATCACAATAGGGGAAACAGGTAGGCCAAACCAAGGCACTCACTTTACTTTAAGATATAGTAAGTGCTTTCTGTTTGGTTCATCTGAATTCACCATTTCTTAATAGAGTGACCCTCGAGTATTTAAAAAAAAAAAAAAACTATATAAAAGAGTGTACCATTAAAATATTCAGCTCTAACTTATATTCTATTTTCAATTGTTAAGCAGAAACTATGTGTAAGTTATGTACCACAAAAGGGAACCATAGGCTAAACAATGCATTTACTTTGCTTTAAATTATACTAAGTGCTTTCTGTTTAGTTTACCGAAATACCACCAAACCTCCTAATTATTGTCCTAAGTTTGTCTATTAAAAGAGAGGAGATCTAACACTTTTTTCTATTCCCAACAATTGTCCTTTAACAGGCATAATCTTTTTTAAAGAAAAAAGATGTCTAAAATAAGAAAAAAAGTTATATTAGAGTAAACCCTACAAAAGAGAAGAATTGTACTTTCACATATTTTATACCAGACATATATTTGCATATTAACACTCGACTATTATGATGCATATTCAGTCTCTAGTACATTTTGGTATTTGAATAGATCCACTTCCTTGTTAAAAATCCAGCCTAATCAATCTTATAGTTAGGCAAATTAAGGGTGGGGTACATAGCTAATGATAGGTTGAGAGTTTTATGGCTTAGGCTAATAAAAATGAGAAGCTGTTACTGATGATCTGATAGGCAATAAGGAGAAAGCCAAAGAAGGATATCCCTATTAGTTTGTAAGTGTTTGTTTTATTTTCAGAGACAGATATCTGCTATGGTCGCTACATATGTATGATATATTGCAATTGTTTTTCATCATAAAATGTCACTTTAAGCATTGAGCATGCTTTTCCATGTTTATTTTAGGCGTTTACAACTCCAATTCCAATTTTGAAATAGACTATATTATATTTTTGATGTGGTTGCTGTTAAATAAACGTGGGGAGGACTGGTATTAAAAATTCATATACTAATATGACAAACTAAATATTTTTATTTCAAAGTATTTCAATGCTAAGAAAAAATCCCTTAGCTTGTAAAAATAATTTTCATAAGGTTTACTATGTTACCTATAGAAAAAATATTTCGATATTAATTAACTTACTAATGTCATCTAGATTTGCTTGCTTTATCATAGCCTAGATAGTTTTTGATTTGTTATATTTTGAGAGCGTTGCCAATAATCTGTTTTACTAAATACTAAATGGTAACAGGCAGTCTAATCTAAGGCATTTCCTTGAATTTTAAGTATCAGTAAGTACTTTCTGTTTGGTTCATCGGAACTCCATGAATCCAAATAATTTTTTTGATTCTCAACTTTTTAACTCAATACACTTTTAAAATGTTCTCGACTTATTACTCTACATATATACATCCTATATTTTTGTTATATATTTACCATGGTAGTAGGCTTGCTGAACTTAGGCACTAACTGTTTTATGAAATCAGGTAAGTGCTTTTTGCTTGGTTAGTGTGCTCGGTTTTGGCACTCAAATGTTATTTAATTGGCAGATATGGGAACTACTAAATCCTTCTAGTTTTATCATTAGCCTTGTGAAAGATTAGAATGTTTAAAGAATATAGGTTATTAGATACGATATTGTTAGGTTATATAACCCAAAAGGAAAAAAATATTTTGGGCTATATGTTTTGGGGAGAAGGACATCTTTATTGTTTCAGAAAAGGCCATATATGAAAATTTCAGAAATATAAATTAAAATTAACATTTTATACAAGCAGGGGGGTTAGGTTCAAGCCAACTGAGGAAACAACTATTTAAGAAGAATAGATATACTTATTAAGCTGATGAATAGAAAGGAAATAGATATTCATATTAATACGTTCTGTAATATATTATTTTTATTTGAATGTGATGAATGTTATAGAAGTTCTATGTTTTCTTTATTTGTTTTTTTTTGTTTTTGTTTTGTGGAAGCAGATTGGCCAAACCAAGGCACTCACTTTACTTTAAAATATAGAAAGTGCTTTCTGTTTGGTTCATCTGAATACACCATTTCTTATTAGCATCAACCCCAAGCCTTTTAAACAAACATTATGAAATAGCCTATCAAAACAACTATAACTCATAATATTCACAAATCTGTGTGAGTTATTCATCACAATAGGGGAAACAGGTAGGCTAAACCAAGGCACTCACTTTACTTTAAGATATAGTAAGTGCTTTCTGTTTGGTTCATCTGAATTCACAATTTCTTAATAGAGTGTCCCTCGAGTATTTAAAAAAAAAACTATATAAAAGAGTGTACCATTAAAAGATCAGCTCTAACTTATATTCTATTTTCAAGTGTTAAGCAGAAACTGTGAAGAAACTTTAAGAAATAGCCTATCAAAACAACTATAACTCATAATATTCACAAATCTATGTGAGTTATTAATCACAATAGGGGAAACAGGTAGGCCAAACCAAGGCACTCACTTTACTTTGAGATACAGTAAGTGCTTTCTTTTTGGTTCATCTGAATTCACAATTATGATCAGCATGACCCTCGAGTATTTTGAAGAAACTACATAGGAGAGCGTACAATTAAAAGATCAGCTCTAACTTATATTCTATTCTTATTTGGTGAACAGAAACTATGTGTAAGTTATGTACCACAATAGGGTGAACAGAAACTATGTGTAAGTTATGTACCACAATAGGGGAACCACAGGCTAAACCATGCATTTGCTTTGCTTTAAATTATACTAAGTGCTGTCTGTTTTGTTTACCGAAATACCACCATACCTCCTAATTATTGTCCCAAGTTGTCTATAAAAAGAGAGATCTAACAATTTTGTCTCTTCCCAAAAATCGTCATTCAATAGGCATAATTTTTTTTAAAGAAAAAAGATGGCTAATATAGGAAAAAATTTATACTAGAGTAAATCCTATAAAAGAAAAGAATTGTAATTTCAAACATTTTAAAGCAGGCATAAATATGATAATTTACATTTGACAATTATGATGCATATTCAGTCTCTAGTATATTTTAACATTTGAATAGATCCACTTCATTGTCAAAAATCCAGCCTAAACAATCTTATAGTTAGGTAAATTAAGGGTGGGGTACATAGCTAATGAATGTTTGAGAGTTTTATCGTTTAGGCTGATAAAAAGGGAAGCTATTACTGATGATCTGACAGGCAGTAAGGAGTAAGCCAAAGAAGGATGTCCCTATTAATTTTTAAGTGTTTGTTTTATTTTCAGAGACAATTTTTCTGCTATGGGCACTATATTTATGATAAATTACCATGGTTTTTCATCATAAAATGTCACTCTCAAAGTGTAAAAAGATTTTCTCTTAAGATTTACTATGTTAACTATAGAAAAAATACTTTGATATCAATTAACTTACCAATGCAAGCTAGAGTTTCTTGCTTCATTATAGCCTAAATAGTTCATGATTTGTTATATTCTGAGAGCGTTGTCAATAATCTGTTTTACTAAATACTAAATGGTAACAGGCAGTCTAAACTGAGGCATTTCCTTGAATTTTAAGTATCAGTAAGTGCTTTTTGTTTGGTTCATCTGAACTCCATAAATCCAAATCATTTTCATTATTCTGAACTTTTTAACTCAATTCACTTTTAAGACCTTGACTTTTTGCTTAATATATATGCATTCTGTATTTCTCTTAGCTTTATTGTATAGCTCAACTGTCTGTGCCCACTGTGTTCGCGTCTGTCATGTGGCTGTGTTTTGGCTGGTGGAGCGCATATGCGTTCCACCATGCGTTCCAACAGCCGATCATGTGATCCACACTTCCGGTTTCCGGCTCTGATTGGAGCTTCAGATGTACACACACTGGCCACAGTTCCTGCTGCACAGGTGAATATAATTATACCTCATCTAATACCCTATATTTACTGACGCCCCAACACACAGTCCTTTACCCCTGAGGAAGCCGGATTGCTCCGGCGACACGCGTTGGGCGCTTGCTATGTTTCCAGGTCCACTGCACCAGCTAGATATGTAGGTTTGGCTCTTGATATTCGACCTTATGCTGGTCTATCTGTATCTTTATTTTAGTGGTCTTACCTTACCCTACATTTGCTATATGTGTTTTACTGTATTGTTTCATATGCTGGTTGATAACGCATACATTTACATGCGATAGTTCAGTGGACCTGTGTGTGTCGGTTTCATATATTTTATTGCATACCGCACTTTGTTCTATGTTGTATACAATTTTTTAATGCGTGTGTGTTGTTGTGTCCAATAAACTTTATATATTTTTATCATTTAAGGTTGGATGTGCATTCATGGGGTGGCTCTTTTTGACTCTCTTCTTGTGTCAGATGATTTGCCATATGTAGTTTTTCCACCCTTTGCACTCCTTTAAGTATTTGGTGTGCCCCCTGTCTCTTCAAACATATGTAATTGCCTTGGACAGAAGTGTATTCTTTCCCTTTCTGAGGGAGTGGCACCCCCCCGTGCAGCATACTGTTATCATTATTATTATTTTTTGCTGTTTAGTGTGTGTTGTACAGACATATTGTTATGGCGGCCTCGTTGGAGGCTAAGGAAGCCATGTGGAATTCGCAGGTCACGGCCGTATTTCATGATGTGGATGTTGATGTGGGCAACAATGGCAGTGATTTTAGACAATTGACTATAGAACTTACGGAGGCACAGAGGTTATTTACTCGGGTCTGGTGGAATGTCCGTAGTCTGGAGGAATATTTAAAATGTTCCATTGCCCCTAGGGGACTCAGAGTCCAGAAGTTTCCAGCGTGGGAGGTCACTCCCGAATTTAAGTCTAATTGGGAGTTGGGCCTTTTACAATGCTCCAAAATTATGATGGGTCTACTTATTGACCATGATAAGGCTTTATTGAGCGAGGTCAGAAGTAAAATTAAAAACTTAGAAGACAATCTGTCCAAAATGGACGAGGATAAAGTAACAGCATTTAAGGTCAAACTACAGGCTAATCTAGAGAGTTATGAAAAGGAAGTCATGACTGGGAAGAAAAATAAATTCCAGAGAGATAAATCTGACTTTGAATGTAAACAGGCGTACAAATGGAAACATGCTGGCAACCCACGTAATATGAGCAGGGGTCGTGCGAATTACAATGTTCCCAATAACCGCAGTGACAACATGGCATCTAGTTCTATTGGCATTAACAGCAATTCTAGTGATGGTTTTTTATCCGAGACAAGCGACGAAGGCGTACTAGGCGAGGATTACGTAAATCCAAGAAAAAGGTCATTTGCACAGCAGAGGGGCAGCAACCATCAGTATGCGACCCGCTAACGGCGACCTCAGTACTAACGGATCCCTCCATTTCAAACACTTTGATGGAGGAGGACACCTTAAGGATCATCAATCTCTCAACATGCTCACTTACACCAATGGAAAGATCGGTGCTGGTAAGAGGTCTCTCTTTTTCCCCCATGAATACGCTAGACAAATTTGAATTTATCAAGGATATATATTTATTCTGCAGACAGCTGTGCTTCAGAGCACTATATGCTCAACCTTCCCTTGTACAACAGCTACCTGAGGACGAAAGGGGTGTCTTCATGGATCTGATGGATCTATTGAAGGAAAGTGAAGGTGAGACAGGAAGGCGGCAGTTTACACCACGCAAACCTTCCATCATTACTCCCACACTCAACCTCTTTCCTAATATTCAGTTGTTTTTCCAGGTCATGATAGTGGAAATTAAGAAATTACAAGCGAATAAAATCCAGGATAAAAATCTGTCTAAGGCGGAATTGTTGGCGATCAGGAGTTTACAGAATAACGCGGCTTTTGTTATCAAGGAGGCGGATAAAGGAGGTAATGTAGTGTTATGGGAAACAGGGTTATACACTGCAGAGGCGAGAAGACAATTGAGTAACCGTCATTTTTACACCCCATTACCTACAGACCCCACCGCAACATTCATGAAGAAATTGGATAGACTCCTTACCTCTGCATGCCAGTATAACATCATCACTAAAAAAGAGATGGGATTCTTGAAAGTCAACAGCCCTGTAACCCCCACTTTCTACATGCTCCCTAAGGTACACAAGAACTTGGCTGTGCCTCCGGGCCGCCCTATTGTGGCGGGGATAGGGGGTCTGTGCGAACAAGCCTGCATTTATCTTGACTTTTATTTACAGCCTTATGTTTTGGGTCTTCAATCGTATCTCAGGGACTCCATGCAGCTGGTACAACATCTACAGGAGATGCACCTTCCACCGGGGACATTGATACTCACGTGTGACGTTGAGTCCCTCTACTCAAACATCTCGCACAATGATGGTCTACAAGCCATCCAGTATTTCTTCCAAAAATCAGCCTCTGGAGATCCGGCACACCACACATTTCTGGTGAGCCTTTTGGAGTTTGTCCTCCACCATAACTATTTTGTGTTTGATCGGGTTTTCTATAGACAAGTATCGGGGACTGCGATGGGGGCACGATGTGCGCCCTCCTATGCCAACCTATTTTTGGGTTGGTGGGAGGAGACACACGTGTACCCCACTGTCATGTATGGTGAACATGTAATTTCATGGTTCCGCTATATTGATGACCTTTTGATTTTTTGGCAGGGCACAGTCGAACAGTGCACCGAGTTTGTTAGTTTGTTGAATACCAACTCACTCAACATCTCACTCACCTATAAGATCTCGGACACTGTTGCTGACTTTTTGGATCTGCGACTGAAACTGGACGAACAGGGCATTCGCACATCACTTTTCCGCAAAGAAACTGCAACAAATAGCCTGTTGCATTTCAACAGTTTCCACCCGGCCCACCTGCGGAGAGGGATTCCTAAGGGCCAGTTCCTAAGACTACGCCGCAATTGTACCACCACTCCTGACTTCAGTGAGGCCTCTATTGATTTGACCAACAGATTCAGAGCACGTGGTTACCCGAAGAAAGTCATATCAGGGGCTTTCGAAAGGGCGAAGACAGCTGACCGTCTGGAATTGTTGAAATCCAAGCCTAAACCCCGGAATACCCAGGTCCACCTTATCACCAAATATAACAACCAATGGCGTGATTTGTACACAATATTAAATGCGCATTGGCATCTTCTACTGGCGGATCCCAAGCTGAGCGATCATGTAAATCCAACTCCGAAGATCATTGCACGCAGAGCCCCAAACCTACGGGATAAATTGGTACGTAGTCATTTTCAGAGGCCCACACAGAGGTTGGGGAGGGGTGTCAGACTACGCGGGACATACCCATGCGGAAACTGTAATATCTGCCAATACATGATTTGTGCTGATTCCTTTTCTACCTGCAGGCTCCCGGCGGCGATATCATTGAATCATTATATCAATTGTCGTACAAAAAATGTGATATACGCTCTTATTTGTGAGTGTGGGAAGCTATATGTGGGTCAGACTGGCCAGGAAGTACGGAAACGTATTCAACAACATCTATCAAACATCGCCTTGGCCCGACGGGACAGGACTCAGGCAAAGAAACCATTAACTTCAGTTGCTGCACATTTCCTGGATTGTCACCAGTGTATAATCTCCGGACTCAGGATTGCGGGACTTGATCTGGTACGCATAAATTTGAGGGGAGGATCGGCTGCCTCTCAATTATTACGTCTCGAATCCAAATGGATTTTTAATCTGGACACGGTCGCTCCATATGGATTAAATGAGGAACTTACGTTCACTGGTTTTTACCATACTTGATATGGAGGGTGGATCTTTAACCCTTATGGTTGGGGGCCATCAACCATTCCCCCATTCAGGCAGTCGGGATGTATTTTACAAAACATGGCGAGAACACAGGAATAGCCACATACATTCCTTATGCCCGGTGTGTATTAACAGTGGGGGTACATTGGGGGGCCTTTGCTTCATGTGGAAGTACTCATGTCATTTTATCCTATGGTGCACTATCCAGCTATTGCATTGAGATGGGCAATGGTCATTTATTATGGTATAAATGGGGTACGGAATTACTATTGCCTCTACGGGGGCTCTATATGGGGGCTGCAGTTAGGGCATGGATTATGAAAGGCTTAAGCTTCATATTCTTGTGGCTATCCTGTTTAATGATTTAATCCCTTTTTTGTCATTCTTTACAGGTTTTTCTTACTTCTTCACTTTCATCATCACTGCGCACTCGCGTTTCGGGCACTACTGTATCCACCATGCTTTTCACTTCCACACCTGTGGTCTTTTTACTTTGGCCTCACCTTATCACATTTCCCTCTTATTTTAGGTCCTTTCTGGATCTTGGATTGTATATTAGGGTCATCCATTATTATGCACTTGTATATTATTGTTCACTTTGATTAACAATTATGTTCATTAAGGGATGTGTACTGGGAATACCGACAGCACCAGGAATTTAGGTGTTTAGTCAGGTATTCCTGATACATATATATATAGATACCTCTACGTGTAGTTATTGTGTTGCATATAATTGATGTCCATGTCCTCTCTATATATTGTGTGCATGAATTGCGCATACAGTATATATGCTCTATTGTCCACCAGTGTGTTCATTGCTATGCATCTATTTCTATTCTCATTATTATATCATTATAGCAGATTCATTATGAGTATTATCTATATATGTATTAGTGGTTATATATGCACCTATTGTACTACTGTGAGACATCATGTACATGCCTTTATTTGATCGGGTACAATACTGCTTGCCCCAGACATCTGTAGAAAATGCTCTGCCCCCTATTATGGCTTATTTCCATCACCAGACTACCCCTGCCCTCCCTGGTCCCCTTCAGTATGCTGCCGCGTTTCTGCGCATATGCTGGGCGCATCGTGCGCTCCACTGTTTCAGTGGAGCGCGCTATGCGTTCCACCATGCGTTCCACAGCGGCACCTCACTTCCGGTCATGTGATTCCTCACATCCGGTTTGGAGATATCGCTCTACCTACCTACCAGCTTGCCTGGCATCGTCTCTGTGGCTATTAATAGCCTCATTTCTCTTAGCTTTATTGTATAGCTCAACTGTCTGTGCCCACTGTGTCCGCGTCTGTCATGTGGCTGTGTTTTGGCTGGTGGAGCGCATATGCGTTCCACCATGCGTTCCAACAGCCGATCATGTGATCCACACTTCCGGTTTCCGGCTCTGATTGGAGCTTCAGATGTACACACACTGGCCACAGTTCCTGCTGCACAGGTGAATATAATTATACCTCATCTAATACCCTATATTTAAAGAAAAGAATAGTAATTTCAAACATTTTAGAGCAGGCATAAATATGATAATTTACATTTGACAATTATGATGCATATTCAGTCTCTAGTATATTTTAACATTTGAATAGATCCACTTCATTGTCAAAAATCCAGCCTAAACAATCTTATAGTTAGGTAAATTAAGGGTGGGGTACATAGCTAATGAATGTTTGAGAGTTTTATCGTTTAGGCTGATAAAAAGGGAAGCTATTACTGATGATCTGACAGGCAGTAAGGAGTAAGCCAAAGAAGGATGTCCCTATTAATTTTTAAGTGTTTGTTTTATTTTCAGAGACAATTTTTCTGCTATGGGCACTATATTTATGATAAATTACCATGGTTTTTCATCATAAAATGTCACTCTCAAAGTGTAAAAAGATTTTCTCTTAAGATTTACTATGTTAACTATAGAAAAAATACTTTGATATCAATTAACTTACCAATGCAAGCTAGAGTTTCTTGCTTCATTATAGCCTAAATAGTTCATGATTTGTTATATTCTGAGAGCGTTGTCAATAATCTGTTTTACTAAATACTAAATGGTAACAGGCAGTCTAAACTGAGGCATTTCCTTGAATTTTAATTATCAGTAAGTGCTTTTTGTTTGGTTCATCTGAACTCCATGATTCCAAATCATTTTCATTATTCTGAACTTTTTAACTCAATTCACTTTTAAGACCTTCTTGACTTTTTACTTAATATATATGCATTCTGTATTTTTATTATATATTTAACATGGTAGTAGGCCAGCTGAACTTAGGCACTAACTGTTTCATGAAATCAGGTAAGTGCTTTCTGTTTGGTTAGTCTGCTCGCCATGAATCTTCTTCATTTCAGATAACATATATGTTTTGAAACTCAAATGCTATTTTATTGCAGCTATGGAAACTACTATTTGCTTCTAGTTTAATAATCTACCTTGTGAAAGATTAGAACGTTTAAGGAATATAGGTTATCAGATAAGATATTGTTAGGTTATAAAACCAAAAAGGAAGAAAATATTTTGGGCTATATGTTTGGGGAGAAGGACATCTTTATTGTTTGAGAACAGGCGATATGTGGAAAATTTCATAAATATCAATTAAAATTAACATTTAATACCAGCAGGGGGGTTAGGTTCAAGCCAACTGGGGAAACAACTATTTAAGAAGAAAATATATACTTTTTAAGCTGATGAATAGTAAGGAAATAGAAATTCATATTATTACGTTGTGCAATGTATTATTTTCCTTTCAATGTGATAAATGTTATAGAAATTATGTGTTTTCTTTCTTTGTTTTTATTTTTTATTTTGTTTTGTGGAAGCAGGTTGGCCAAACTAAGGCACTCACTTTACTTTAACATATAGTAAGTGCTTTCTGTTTGGTTTATCTGAATACTCCATTTCTTATTAGCATCAGCCCAAATCCATTTGAAGAAACTTTATGAAATAGCCTATCAAAACAACTCTAAACTCATAATATTCACAAATCTATGTGAGTTATTCATCACAATAGGGGAAACAGGTAGGCCAAACCAAGGCACTCACTTTACTTTGAGATACAGTAAGTGCTTTCTTTTTGGTTCATCTGAATTCACCATTTTTGTCAGTATGACCCTCGAGTATTTTGAAGAAACTACATAGAAGAGTGTACCATTAAAAGATCAGCTCTAACTTATATTCTATTCTAATTTGGTGAACAGAAACTATGTGTAAGTTATGTACCACACTAGGGGAACCATAGGCTAAACCATGCATTTGCTTTGCTTTAAATTATACTAAGTGCTGTCTGTTTTGTTTACCGGAATACCACCATACCTCCTAATTATTGTCCTAAGTTGTCTATAAAAAGAGAGATCTAACAATTTTGTCTCTTCCCAACAATTGTCATTCAACAGGCATAATTTTTTTTAAAGAAAAAAGATGGCTAATATAGGAAAAAAGTTATACTAGAGTAAATCCTACAAAAGAAAATAATTGTACTTTCAAACATTTTAAAGAAGGCATAAATATGATAATTTACACTTGACAATTATGATGCATATTCAGTCTCTAGTATATTTTAACATTTGAATAGATCCACTTCATTGTCAAAAATCCAGCCTAAACAATCTTATAGTTAGGTAAATTAAGGGTGGGGTACATAGCTAATGAATGTTTGAGAGTTTTATGGTTTAGGCTGATAAAAAGGGAAGCTATTACTGATGATCTGACAGGCAGTAAGGAGTAAGCCAAAGAAGGATGTCCCTATTAATTTTTAAGTGTTTGTTTTATTTTCAGAGACAATTTTTCTGCTATGGCCACTATATATTTATGATAAATTACCATGGTTTTTCATCATAAAATGTCACTCTCAAAGTGTAAAAAGATTTTCTCTTAAGATTTACTATGTTAACTATAGAAAAAATACTTTGATATTAATTAACTTAGTAATGCAAGCTAGAGTTTCTTGCTTCAACATAGCTTAGATAGTTCATGATTTGTTATATTCTGAGAGCGTTGCCAATAATCTGTTTTACTAAATACTAAATGGTAACAGGCAGTCTAAACTGAGGCATTTCCTTGAATTTTAAGTATCAGTAAGTGCTTTTTGTTTGGTTCATCTGAACTCCATGAATCCAAATCATTTTCATTATTCTGAACTTTTTAACTCAATTCACTTTTAAGACCTTCTTGACTTTTTACTTAATATATATGCATTCTGTATTTTTATTATATATTTAACATGGTAGTAGGCCAGCTGAACTTAGGCACTAACTGTTTCATGAAATCAGGTAAGTGCTTTCTGTTTGGTTAGTCTGCTCGCCATGAATCTTCTTCATTTCAGATATCATATGTGTTTTGGAACTCAAATGCTATTTTATTGGCAGATATGGAAACTACTAATTGCTTCTAGTTTAATAATCTACCTTGTGAAAGATTAGAACGTTTAAGGAATATAGGTTATCAGATAAGATATTGTTAGGTTATAAAACCAAAAAGGAAGAAAATATTTTGGGCTATATGTTTGGGGAGAAGGACATCTTTATTGTTTGAGAACAGGCGATATGTGGAAAATTTCAAAAATATCAATTAAAATTAACATTTTATACCAGCAGGGGGGTTAGGTTCAAGCCAACTGGGGAAACAACTATTTAAGAAGAAAATATATACTTTTTAAGCTGATGAATAGTAAGGAAATAGAAATTCATATTATTACGTTGTGCAATGTATTATTTTCCTTTCAATGTGATAAATGTTATAGAAATTATGTGTTTTCTTTCTTTGTTTTTTTTAATTTTATTTTGTTTTGTGGAAGCAGGTTGGCCAAACTAAGGCACTCACTTTACTTTAACATATAGTAAGTGCTTTCTGTTTGGTTTATCTGAATACTCCATTTCTTATTAGCATCAGCCCAAATCCTTTTGAAGAAACTTTATGAAATAGCCTATCAAAACAACTATAACTCATAATATTCACAAATCTATGTGAGTTATTCATCACAATAGGGGAAACAGGTAGGCCAAACCAAGGCACTCACTTTACTTTGAAATACAGTAAGTGCTTTCTTTTTGGTTCATCTGAATTCACCATTTTTATCAGCATGACCCTCGAGTATTTTGAAGAAACTACATAGAAGAGTGTACCATTAAAAGATCAGCTCTAACTTATATTCTATTCTAATTTGGTGAACAGAAACTATGTGTAAGTTATGTACCACAATAGGGGAACCATAGGCTAAACCATGCATTTGCTTTGCTTTAAAGTATACTAAGTGCTGTCTGTTTTGTTTACCGGAATACCACCATACCTCCTAATTATTGTCCTAAGTTGTCTATAAAAGAGAGATCTAACAATTTTGTCTCTTCCCAACAATTGTCATTCAACAGGCATAATTTTTTTTAAAGAAAAAAGATGGCTAATATAGGAAAAAAGTTATACTAGAGTAAATCCTTCAAAAGAAAATTGTACTTTCAAACATTTTAAAGCAGGCATAAATATGATAATTTACACTTGAAAATTATGATGCATATTCAGTCTCTAGTATATTTTAACATTTGAATAGATCCACTTCATTGTCAAAAATCCAGCCTAAACAATCTTATAGTTAGGTAAATTAAGGGTGGGGTACATAGCTAATGAATGTTTGAGAGTTTTATGGTTTAGGCTGATAAAAAGGGAAGCTATTACTGATGATCTGACAGGCAGTAAGGAGTAAGCCAAAGAAGGATGTCCCTATTAATTTTTAAGTGTTTGTTTTATTTTCAGAGACAATTTTTCTGCTATGGCCACTATATATTTATGATAAATTACCATGGTTTTTCATCATAAAATATCACTTTAAAAGTGTAAAAAGATTTTCTCTTAAGATTTACTATGTTAACTATAGAAAAAATACTTTGATATTAATTAACTTAGTAATGCAAGCTAGAGTTTCTTGCTTCAACATAGCTTAGATAGTTCATGATTTGTTATATTCTGAGAGCGTTGCCAATAATCTGTTTTACTAAATACTAAATGGTAACAGGCAGTCTAAACTGAGGCATTTCCTTGAATTTTAAGTATCAGTAAGTGCTTTTTGTTTGGTTCATCTGAACTCCATGAATCCAAATCATTTTCATTATTCTGAACTTTTTAACTCAATTCACTTTTAAGACCTTCTTGACTTTTTACTTAATATATATGCATTCTGTATTTTTATTATATATTTAACATGGTAGTAGGCCAGCTGAACTTAGGCACTAACTGTTTCATGAAATCAGGTAAGTGCTTTCTGTTTGGTTAGTCTGCTCGCCATGAATCTTCTTCATTTCAGATATCATATATGTTTTGGAACTCAAATGCTATTTTATTGGCAGATATGGAAACTACTAATTGCTTCTAGTTTAATAATCTACCTTGTGAAAGATTAGAACGTTTAAGGAATATAGGTTATCAGATAAGATATTGTTAGGTTATAAAACCAAAAAGGAAGAAAATATTTTGGGCTATATGTCTGGGGAGAAGGACATCTTTATTGTTTGAGAACAGGCGATATGTGGAAAATTTCAAAAATATCAATTAAAATTAACATTTTATACCAGCAGGGGGGTTAGGTTCAAGCCAACTAGGGAAACAACTATTTAAGAAGAAAATATATACTTTTTAAGCTGATGAATAGTAAGGAAATAGAAATTCATATTATTACGTTGTGCAATGTATTATTTTCCTTTCAATGTGATAAATGTTATAGTAATTATGTGTTTTCTTTCTTTGTTTTTTATTTTGTTTTGTGGAAGCAGGTTGGCCAAACTAAGGCACTCACTTTACTTTAACATATAGTAAGTGCTTTCTGTTTGGTTTATCTGAATACTCCATTTCTTATTAGCATCAGCCCAAATCCTTTTGAAGAAACTTTATGAAATAGCCTATCAAAACAACTATAACTCATAATATTCACAAATCTATGTGAGTTATTCATCACAATAGGGGAAACAGGTAGGCCAAACCAAGGCACTCACTTTACTTTGAAATACAGTAAGTGCTTTCTTTTTGGTTCATCTGAATTCACCATTTTTATCAGCATGACCCTCGAGTATTTTGAAGAAACTACATAGAAGAGTGTACCATTAAAAGATCAGCTCTAACTTATATTCTATTCTAATTTGGTGAACAGAAACTATGTGTACGTTATGTACCACAATAGGGGAACCATAGGCTAAACCATGCATTTGCTTTGCTTTAAAGTATACTAAGTGCTGTCTGTTTTGTTTACCGGAATACCACCATACCTCCTAATTATTGTCCTAAGTTGTCTATAAAAGGAGAGATCTAACAATTTTGTCTCTTCCCAACAATTGTCATTCAACAGGCATCATTTTTTTTAAAGAAAAAAGATGGCTAATATAGGAAAAAAGTTATACTAGAGTAAATCCTTCAAAAGAAAATTGTACTTTCAAACATTTTAAAGCAGGCATAAATATGATAATTTACATTTGACAATTATGATGCATATTCAGTCTCTAGTATATTTTAACATTTGAATAGATCCACTTCATTGTCAAAAATCCAGCCTAAACAGTCTTATAGTTAGGTAAATTAAGGGTGGGGTACATAGCTAATGAATGTTTGAGAGTTTTATGGTTTAGGCTGATAAAAAGGGAAGCTATTACTGATGATCTGACAGGCAGTAAGGAGTAAGCCAAAGAAGGATGTCCCTATTAATTTTTAAGTGTTTGTTTTATTTTCAGAGACAATTTTTCTGCTATGGCCACTATATATTTATGATAAATTACCATGGTTTTTCATCATAAAATATCACTCTCAAAGTGTAAAAAGATTTTCTCTTAAGATTTACTATGTTAACTATAGAAAAAATACTTTGATATTAATTAACTTAGTAATGCAAGCTAGAGTTTCTTGCTTCAACATAGCTTAGATAGTTCAGGATTTGTTATATTCTGAGAGCGTTGCCAATAATCTGTTTTACTAAATACTAAATGGTAACAGGCAGTCTAAACTGAGGCATTTCCTTGAATTTTAAGTATCAGTAAGTGCTTTTTGTTTGGTTCATCTGAACTCCATGAATCCAAATCATTTTCATTATTCTGAACTTTTTAACTCAATTCACTTTTAAGACCTTCTTGACTTTTTACTTAATATATATGCATTCTGTATTTTTATTATATATTTAACATGGTAGTAGGCCAGCTGAACTTAGGCACTAACTGTTTCATGAAATCAGGTAAGTGCTTTCTGTTTGGTTAGTCTGCTCGCCATGAATCTTCTTCATTTCAGATATCATATATGTTTTGGAACTCAAATGCTATTTTATTGGCAGATATGGAAACTACTAATTGCTTCTAGTTTAATAATCTACCTTGTGAAAGATTAGAACGTTTAAGGAATATAGGTTATCAGATAAGATATTGTTAGGTTATAAAACCAAAAAGGAAGAAAATATTTTGGGCTATATGTCTGGGGAGAAGGACATCTTTATTGTTTGAGAACAGGCGATATGTGGAAAATTTCAAAAATATCAATTAAAATTAACATTTTATACCAGCAGGGGGGTTAGGTTCAAGCCAACTAGGGAAACAACTATTTAAGAAGAAAATATATACTTTTTAAGCTGATGAATAGTAAGGAAATAGAAATTCATATTATTACGTTGTGCAATGTATTATTTTCCTTTCAATGTGATAAATGTTATAGTAATTATGTGTTTTCTTTCTTTGTTTTTTATTTTGTTTTGTGGAAGCAGGTTGGCCAAACTAAGGCACTCACTTTACTTTAACATATAGTAAGTGCTTTCTGTTTGGTTTATCTGAATACTCCATTTCTTATTAGCATCAGCCCAAATCCTTTTGAAGAAACTTTATGAAATAGCCTATCAAAACAACTATAACTCATAATATTCACAAATCTATGTGAGTTATTCATCACAATAGGGGAAACAGGTAGGCCAAACCAAGGCACTCACTTTACTTTGAAATACAGTAAGTGCTTTCTTTTTGGTTCATCTGAATTCACCATTTTTATCAGCATGACCCTCGAGTATTTTGAAGAAACTACATAGAAGAGTGTACCATTAAAAGATCAGCTCTAACTTATATTCTATTCTAATTTGGTGAACAGAAACTATGTGTAAGTTATGTACCACAATAGGGGAACCATAGGCTAAACCATGCATTTGCTTTGCTTTAAAGTATACTAAGTGCTGTCTGTTTTGTTTACCGGAATACCACCATACCTCCTAATTATTGTCCTAAGTTGTCTATAAAAGGAGAGATCTAACAATTTTGTCTCTTCCCAACAATTGTCATTCAACAGGCATAATTTTTTTTAAAGAAAAAAGATGGCTAATATAGGAAAAAAGTTATACTAGAGTAAATCCTTCAAAAGAAAATTGTACTTTCAAACATTTTAAAGCAGGCATAAATATGATAATTTACACTTGACAATTATGATGCATATTCAGTCTCTAGTATATTTTAACATTTGAATAGATCCACTTCATTGTCAAAAATCCAGCCTAAACAATCTTATAGTTAGGTAAATTAAGGGTGGGGTACATAGCTAATGAATGTTTGAGAGTTTTATGGTTTAGGCTGATAAAAAGGGAAGCTATTACTGATGATCTGACAGGCAGTAAGGAGTAAGCCAAAGAAGGATGTCCCTATTAATTTTTAAGTGTTTGTTTTATTTTCAGAGACAATTTTTCTGCTATGGCCACTATATATTTATGATAAATTACCATGGTTTTTCATCATAAAATATCACTCTCAAAGTGTAAAAAGATTTTCTCTTAAGATTTACTATGTTAACTATAGAAAAAATACTTTGATATTAATTAACTTAGTAATGCAAGCTAGAGTTTCTTGCTTCAACATAGCTTAGATAGTTCAGGATTTGTTATATTCTGAGAGCGTTGCCAATAATCTGTTTTACTAAATACTAAATGGTAACAGGCAGTCTAAACTGAGGCATTTCCTTGAATTTTAAGTATCAGTAAGTGCTTTTTGTTTGGTTCATCTGAACTCCATGAATCCAAATCATTTTCATTATTCTGAACTTTTTAACTCAATTCACTTTTAAGACCTTCTTGACTTTTTACTTAATATATATGCATTCTGTATTTTTATTATATATTTAACATGGTAGTAGGCCAGCTGAACTTAGGCACTAACTGTTTCATGAAATCAGGTAAGTGCTTTCTGTTTGGTTAGTCTGCTCGCCATGAATCTTCTTCATTTCAGATATCATATATGTTTTGGAACTCAAATGCTATTTTATTGGCAGATATGGAAACTACTAATTGCTTCTAGTTTAATAATCTACCTTGTGAAAGATTAGAACGTTTAAGGAATATAGGTTATCAGATAAGATATTGTTAGGTTATAAAACCAAAAAGGAAGAAAATATTTTGGGCTATATGTCTGGGGAGAAGGACATCTTTATTGTTTGAGAACAGGCGATATGTGGAAAATTTCAAAAATATCAATTAAAATTAACATTTTATACCAGCAGGGGGGTTAGGTTCAAGCCAACTAGGGAAACAACTATTTAAGAAGAAAATATATACTTTTTAAGCTGATGAATAGTAAGGAAATAGAAATTCATATTATTACGTTGTGCAATGTATTATTTTCCTTTCAATGTGATAAATGTTATAGTAATTATGTGTTTTCTTTCTTTGTTTTTTATTTTGTTTTGTGGAAGCAGGTTGGCCAAACTAAGGCACTCACTTTACTTTAACATATAGTAAGTGCTTTCTGTTTGGTTTATCTGAATACTCCATTTCTTATTAGCATCAGCCCAAATCCTTTTGAAGAAACTTTATGAAATAGCCTATCAAAACAACTATAACTCATAATATTCACAAATCTATGTGAGTTATTCATCACAATAGGGGAAACAGGTAGGCCAAACCAAGGCACTCACTTTACTTTGAAATACAGTAAGTGCTTTCTTTTTGGTTCATCTGAATTCACCATTTTTATCAGCATGACCCTCGAGTATTTTGAAGAAACTACATAGAAGAGTGTACCATTAAAAGATCAGCTCTAACTTATATTCTATTCTAATTTGGTGAACAGAAACTATGTGTACGTTATGTACCACAATAGGGGAACCATAGGCTAAACCATGCATTTGCTTTGCTTTAAAGTATACTAAGTGCTGTCTGTTTTGTTTACCGGAATACCACCATACCTCCTAATTATTGTCCTAAGTTGTCTATAAAAGGAGAGATCTAACAATTTTGTCTCTTCCCAACAATTGTCATTCAACAGGCATAATTTTTTTTAAAGAAAAAAGATGGCTAATATAGGAAAAAAGTTATACTAGAGTAAATCCTTCAAAAGAAAATTGTACTTTCAAACATTTTAAAGCAGGCATAAATATGATAATTTACATTTGACAATTATGATGCATATTCAGTCTCTAGTATATTTTAACATTTGAATAGATCCACTTCATTGTCAAAAATCCAGCCTAAACAATCTTATAGTTAGGTAAATTAAGGGTGGGGTACATAGCTAATGAATGTTTGAGAGTTTTATGGTTTAGGCTGATAAAAAGGGAAGCTATTACTGATGATCTGACAGGCAGTAAGGAGTAAGCCAAAGAAGGATGTCCCTATTAATTTTTAAGTGTTTGTTTTATTTTCAGAGACAATTTTTCTGCTATGGCCACTATATATTTATGATAAATTACCATGGTTTTTCATCATAAAATATCACTCTCAAAGTGTAAAAAGATTTTCTCTTAAGATTTACTATGTTAACTATAGAAAAAATACTTTGATATTAATTAACTTAGTAATGCAAGCTAGAGTTTCTTGCTTCAACATAGCTTAGATAGTTCAGGATTTGTTATATTCTGAGAGCGTTGCCAATAATCTGTTTTACTAAATACTAAATGGTAACAGGCAGTCTAAACTGAGGCATTTCCTTGAATTTTAAGTATCAGTAAGTGCTTTTTGTTTGGTTCATCTGAACTCCATGAATCCAAATCATTTTCATTATTCTGAACTTTTTAACTCAATTCACTTTTAAGACCTTCTTGACTTTTTACTTAATATATATGCATTCTGTATTTTTATTATATATTTAACATGGTAGTAGGCCAGCTGAACTTAGGCACTAACTGTTTCATGAAATCAGGTAAGTGCTTTCTGTTTGGTTAGTCTGCTCGCCATGAATCTTCTTCATTTCAGATATCATATATGTTTTGGAACTCAAATGCTATTTTATTGGCAGATATGGAAACTACTAATTGCTTCTAGTTTAATAATCTACCTTGTGAAAGATTAGAACGTTTAAGGAATATAGGTTATCAGATAAGATATTGTTAGGTTATAAAACCAAAAAGGAAGAAAATATTTTGGGCTATATGTCTGGGGAGAAGGACATCTTTATTGTTTGAGAACAGGCGATATGTGGAAAATTTCAAAAATATCAATTAAAATTAACATTTTATACCAGCAGGGGGGTTAGGTTCAAGCCAACTAGGGAAACAACTATTTAAGAAGAAAATATATACTTTTTAAGCTGATGAATAGTAAGGAAATAGAAATTCATATTATTACGTTGTGCAATGTATTATTTTCCTTTCAATGTGATAAATGTTATAGTAATTATGTGTTTTCTTTCTTTGTTTTTTATTTTGTTTTGTGGAAGCAGGTTGGCCAAACTAAGGCACTCACTTTACTTTAACATATAGTAAGTGCTTTCTGTTTGGTTTATCTGAATACTCCATTTCTTATTAGCATCAGCCCAAATCCTTTTGAAGAAACTTTATGAAATAGCCTATCAAAACAACTATAACTCATAATATTCACAAATCTATGTGAGTTATTCATCACAATAGGGGAAACAGGTAGGCCAAACCAAGGCACTCACTTTACTTTGAAATACAGTAAGTGCTTTCTTTTTGGTTCATCTGAATTCACCATTTTTATCAGCATGACCCTCGAGTATTTTGAAGAAACTACATAGAAGAGTGTACCATTAAAAGATCAGCTCTAACTTATATTCTATTCTAATTTGGTGAACAGAAACTATGTGTAAGTTATGTACCACAATAGGGGAACCATAGGCTAAACCATGCATTTGCTTTGCTTTAAAGTATACTAAGTGCTGTCTGTTTTGTTTACCGGAATACCACCATACCTCCTAATTATTGTCCTAAGTTGTCTATAAAAGGAGAGATCTAACAATTTTGTCTCTTCCCAACAATTGTCATTCAACAGGCATAATTTTTTTTAAAGAAAAAAGATGGCTAATATAGGAAAAAAGTTATACTAGAGTAAATCCTTCAAAAGAAAATTGTACTTTCAAACATTTTAAAGCAGGCATAAATATGATAATTTACATTTGACAATTATGATGCATATTCAGTCTCTAGTATATTTTAACATTTGAATAGATCCACTTCATTGTCAAAAATCCAGCCTAAACAATCTTATAGTTAGGTAAATTAAGGGTGGGGTACATAGCTAATGAATGTTTGAGAGTTTTATGGTTTAGGCTGATAAAAAGGGAAGCTATTACTGATGATCTGACAGGCAGTAAGGAGTAAGCCAAAGAAGGATGTCCCTATTAATTTTTAAGTGTTTGTTTTATTTTCAGAGACAATTTTTCTGCTATGGCCACTATATATTTATGATAAATTACCATGGTTTTTCATCATAAAATATCACTCTCAAAGTGTAAAAAGATTTTCTCTTAAGATTTACTATGTTAACTATAGAAAAAATACTTTGATATTAATTAACTTAGTAATGCAAGCTAGAGTTTCTTGCTTCAACATAGCTTAGATAGTTCAGGATTTGTTATATTCTGAGAGCGTTGCCAATAATCTGTTTTACTAAATACTAAATGGTAACAGGCAGTCTAAACTGAGGCATTTCCTTGAATTTTAAGTATCAGTAAGTGCTTTTTGTTTGGTTCATCTGAACTCCATGAATCCAAATCATTTTCATTATTCTGAACTTTTTAACTCAATTCACTTTTAAGACCTTCTTGACTTTTTACTTAATATATATGCATTCTGTATTTTTATTATATATTTAACATGGTAGTAGGCCAGCTGAACTTAGGCACTAACTGTTTCATGAAATCAGGTAAGTGCTTTCTGTTTGGTTAGTCTGCTCGCCATGAATCTTCTTCATTTCAGATATCATATATGTTTTGGAACTCAAATGCTATTTTATTGGCAGATATGGAAACTACTAATTGCTTCTAGTTTAATAATCTACCTTGTGAAAGATTAGAACGTTTAAGGAATATAGGTTATCAGATAAGATATTGTTAGGTTATAAAACCAAAAAGGAAGAAAATATTTTGGGCTATATGTCTGGGGAGAAGGACATCTTTATTGTTTGAGAACAGGCGATATGTGGAAAATTTCAAAAATATCAATTAAAATTAACATTTTATACCAGCAGGGGGGTTAGGTTCAAGCCAACTAGGGAAACAACTATTTAAGAAGAAAATATATACTTTTTAAGCTGATGAATAGTAAGGAAATAGAAATTCATATTATTACGTTGTGCAATGTATTATTTTCCTTTCAATGTGATAAATGTTATAGTAATTATGTGTTTTCTTTCTTTGTTTTTTATTTTGTTTTGTGGAAGCAGGTTGGCCAAACTAAGGCACTCACTTTACTTTAACATATAGTAAGTGCTTTCTGTTTGGTTTATCTGAATACTCCATTTCTTATTAGCATCAGCCCAAATCCTTTTGAAGAAACTTTATGAAATAGCCTATCAAAACAACTATAACTCATAATATTCACAAATCTATGTGAGTTATTCATCACAATAGGGGAAACAGGTAGGCCAAACCAAGGCACTCACTTTACTTTGAAATACAGTAAGTGCTTTCTTTTTGGTTCATCTGAATTCACCATTTTTATCAGCATGACCCTCGAGTATTTTGAAGAAACTACATAGAAGAGTGTACCATTAAAAGATCAGCTCTAACTTATATTCTATTCTAATTTGGTGAACAGAAACTATGTGTACGTTATGTACCACAATAGGGGAACCATAGGCTAAACCATGCATTTGCTTTGCTTTAAAGTATACTAAGTGCTGTCTGTTTTGTTTACCGGAATACCACCATACCTCCTAATTATTGTCCTAAGTTGTCTATAAAAGGAGAGATCTAACAATTTTGTCTCTTCCCAACAATTGTCATTCAACAGGCATAATTTTTTTTAAAGAAAAAAGATGGCTAATATAGGAAAAAAGTTATACTAGAGTAAATCCTTCAAAAGAAAATTGTACTTTCAAACATTTTAAAGCAGGCATAAATATGATAATTTACATTTGACAATTATGATGCATATTCAGTCTCTAGTATATTTTAACATTTGAATAGATCCACTTCATTGTCAAAAATCCAGCCTAAACAATCTTATAGTTAGGTAAATTAAGGGTGGGGTACATAGCTAATGAATGTTTGAGAGTTTTATGGTTTAGGCTGATAAAAAGGGAAGCTATTACTGATGATCTGACAGGCAGTAAGGAGTAAGCCAAAGAAGGATGTCCCTATTAATTTTTAAGTGTTTGTTTTATTTTCAGAGACAATTTTTCTGCTATGGCCACTATATATTTATGATAAATTACCATGGTTTTTCATCATAAAATATCACTCTCAAAGTGTAAAAAGATTTTCTCTTAAGATTTACTATGTTAACTATAGAAAAAATACTTTGATATTAATTAACTTAGTAATGCAAGCTAGAGTTTCTTGCTTCAACATAGCTTAGATAGTTCAGGATTTGTTATATTCTGAGAGCGTTGCCAATAATCTGTTTTACTAAATACTAAATGGTAACAGGCAGTCTAAACTGAGGCATTTCCTTGAATTTTAAGTATCAGTAAGTGCTTTTTGTTTGGTTCATCTGAACTCCATGAATCCAAATCATTTTCATTATTCTGAACTTTTTAACTCAATTCACTTTTAAGACCTTCTTGACTTTTTACTTAATATATATGCATTCTGTATTTTTATTATATATTTAACATGGTAGTAGGCCAGCTGAACTTAGGCACTAACTGTTTCATGAAATCAGGTAAGTGCTTTCTGTTTGGTTAGTCTGCTCGCCATGAATCTTCTTCATTTCAGATATCATATATGTTTTGGAACTCAAATGCTATTTTATGGGATATGGAAACTACTAATTGCTTCTAGTTTAATAATCTACCTTGTGAAAGATTAGAACGTTTAAGGAATATAGGTTATCAGATAAGATATTGTTAGGTTATAAAACCAAAAGGAAGAAAATATTTTGGGCTATATGTCTGGGGAGAAGGACATCTTTATTGTTTGAGAACAGGCGATATGTGGAAAATTTCAAAAATATCAATTAAAATTAACATTTTATACCAGCAGGGGGGTTAGGTTCAAGCCAACTAGGGAAACAACTATTTAAGAAGAAAATATATACTTTTTAAGCTGATGAATAGTAAGGAAATAGAAATTCATATTATTACGTTGTGCAATGTATTATTTTCCTTTCAATGTGATAAATGTTATAGTAATTATGTGTTTTCTTTCTTTGTTTTTTATTTTGTTTTGTGGAAGCAGGTTGGCCAAACTAAGGCACTCACTTTACTTTAACATATAGTAAGTGCTTTCTGTTTGGTTTATCTGAATACTCCATTTCTTATTAGCATCAGCCCAAATCCTTTTGAAGAAACTTTATGAAATAGCCTATCAAAACAACTATAACTCATAATATTCACAAATCTATGTGAGTTATTCATCACAATAGGGGAAACAGGTAGGCCAAACCAAGGCACTCACTTTACTTTGAAATACAGTAAGTGCTTTCTTTTTGGTTCATCTGAATTCACCATTTTTATCAGCATGACCCTCGAGTATTTTGAAGAAACTACATAGAAGAGTGTACCATTAAAAGATCAGCTCTAACTTATATTCTATTCTAATTTGGTGAACAGAAACTATGTGTAAGTTATGTACCACAATAGGGGAACCATAGGCTAAACCATGCATTTGCTTTGCTTTAAAGTATACTAAGTGCTGTCTGTTTTGTTTACCGGAATACCACCATACCTCCTAATTATTGTCCTAAGTTGTCTATAAAAGGAGAGATCTAACAATTTTGTCTCTTCCCAACAATTGTCATTCAACAGGCATCATTTTTTTTAAAGAAAAAAGATGGCTAATATAGGAAAAAAGTTATACTAGAGTAAATCCTTCAAAAGAAAATTGTACTTTTAAACATTTTAAAGCAGGCATAAATATGATAATTTACATTTGACAATTATGATGCATATTCAGTCTCTAGTATATTTTAACATTTGAATAGATCCACTTCATTGTCAAAAATCCAGCCTAAACAATCTTATAGTTAGGTAAATTAAGGGTGGGGTACATAGCTAATGAATGTTTGAGAGTTTTATGGTTTAGGCTGATAAAAAGGGAAGCTATTACTGATGATCTGACAGGCAGTAAGGAGTAAGCCAAAGAAGGATGTCCCTATTCATTTTTAAGTGTTTGTTTTATTTTCAGAGACAATTTTTCTGCTATGGCCACTATATATTTATGATAAATTACCATGGTTTTTCATCATAAAATATCACTCTCAAAGTGTAAAAAGATTTTCTCTTAAGATTTACTATGTTAACTATAGAAAAAATACTTTGATATTAATTAACTTAGTAATGCAAGCTAGAGTTTCTTGCTTCAACATAGCTTAGATAGTTCAGGATTTGTTATATTCTGAGAGCGTTGCCAATAATCTGTTTTACTAAATACTAAATGGTAACAGGCAGTCTAAACTGAGGCATTTCCTTGAATTTTAAGTATCAGTAAGTGCTTTTTGTTTGGTTCATCTGAACTCCATGAATCCAAATCATTTTCATTATTCTGAACTTTTTAACTCAATTCACTTTTAAGACCTTCTTGACTTTTTACTTAATATATATGCATTCTGTATTTTTATTATATATTTAACATGGTAGTAGGCCAGCTGAACTTAGGCACTAACTGTTTCATGAAATCAGGTAAGTGCTTTCTGTTTGGTTAGTCTGCTCGCCATGAATCTTCTTCATTTCAGATATCATATATGTTTTGGAACTCAAATGCTATTTTATTGGCAGATATGGAAACTACTAATTGCTTCTAGTTTAATAATCTACCTTGTGAAAGATTAGAACGTTTAAGGAATATAGGTTATCAGATAAGATATTGTTAGGTTATAAAACCAAAAAGGAAGAAAATATTTTGGGCTAAATGTCTGGGGAGAAGGACATCTTTATTGTTTGAGAACAGGCGATATGTGGAAAATTTCATAAATATCAATTAAAATTAACATTTTATACCAGCAGGGGGGTTAGGTTCAAGCCAACTGGGGAAACAACTATTTAAGAAGAAAATATATACTTTTTAAGCTGATGAATAGTAAGGAAATAGAAATTCATATTATTACGTTGTGCAATGTATTATTTTCCTTTCAATGTGATAAATGTTATAGTAATTATGTGTTTTCTTTCTTTGTTTTTTATTTTGTTTTGTGGAAGCAGGTTGGCCAAACTAAGGCACTCACTTTACTTTAAAATATAGTAAGTGCTTTCTGTTTGGTTTATCTGAATACTCCATTTCTTATTAGCATCAGCCCAAATCCTTTTGAAGAAACTTTATGAAATAGCCTATCAAAACAACTATAACTCATAATATTCACAAATCTATGTGAGTTATTCATCACAATAGGGGAAACAGGTAGGCCAAACCAAGGCACTCACTTTACTTTGAAATACAGTAAGTTCTTTCTTTTTGGTTCATCTGAATTCACCATTTTTATAAGCATGACCCTCGAGTATTTTGAAGAAACTACATAGAAGAGTGTACCATTAAAAGATCAGCTCTAACTTATATTCTATTCTAATTTGGTGAACAGAAACTATGTGTAAGTTATGTACCACAATAGGGGAACCATAGGCTAAACCATGCATTTGCTTTGCTTTAAAGTATACTAAGTGCTGTCTGTTTTGTTTACCGGAATACCACCATACCTCCTAATTATTGTCCTAAGTTGTCTATAAAAAGAGAGATCTAACAATTTTGTCTCTTCCCAACAATTGTCATTCAACAGGCATAATTTTTTTTAAAGAAAAAAGATGGCTAATATAGGAAAAAAGTTATACTAGAGTAAATCCTTCAAAAGAAAATTGTACTTTTAAACATTTTAAAGCAGGCATAAATATGATAATTTACATTTGACAATTATGATGCATATTCAGTCTCTAGTATATTTTAACATTTGAATAGATCCACTTCATTGTCAAAAATCCAGCCTAAACAATCTTATAGTTAGGTAAATTAAGGGTGGGGTACATAGCTAATGAATGTTTGAGAGTTTTATGGTTTAGGCTGATAAAAAGGGAAGCTATTACTGATGATCTGACAGGCAGTAAGGAGTAAGCCAAAGAAGGATGTCCCTATTAATTTTTAAGTGTTTGTTTTATTTTCAGAGACAATTTTTCTGCTATGGCCACTATATATTTATGATAAATTACCATGGTTTTTCATCATAAAATGTCACTCTCAAAGTGTAAAAAGATTTTCTCTTAAGATTTACTATGTTAACTATAGAAAAAATACTTTGATATTAATTAACTTAGTAATGCAAGCTAGAGTTTCTTGCTTCAACATAGCTTAGATAGTTCAGGATTTGTTATATTCTGAGAGCGTTGCCAATAATCTGTTTTACTAAATACTAAATGGTAACAGGCAGTCTAAACTGAGGCATTTCCTTGAATTTTAAGTATCAGTAAGTGCTTTTTCTTTGGTTCATCTGAACTCCATGAATCCAAATCATTTTCATTATTCTGAACTTTTTAACTCAATTCACTTTTAAGACCTTCTTGACTTTTTACTTAATATATATGCATTCTGTATTTTTATTATATATTTAACATGGTAGTAGGCCAGCTGAACTTAGGCACTAACTGTTTCATGAAATCAGGTAAGTGCTTTCTGTTTGGTTAGTCTGCTCGCCATGAATCTTCTTCATTTCAGATATCATATATGTTTTGGAACTCAAATGCTATTTTATTGGCAGATATGGAAACTACTAATTGCTTCTAGTTTAATAATCTACCTTGTGAAAGATTAGAACGTTTAAGGAATATAGGTTATCAGATAAGATATTGTTAGGTTATAAAAACAAAAAGGAAGAAAATATTTTGGGCTATATGTCTGGGGAGAAGGACATCTTTATTGTTTGAGAACAGGCGATATGTGGAAAATTTCAAAAATATCAATTAAAATTAACATTTTATACCAGCAGGGGGGTTAGGTTCAAGCCAACTAGGGAAACAACTATTTAAGAAGAAAATATATACTTTTTAAGCTGATGAATAGTAAGGAAATAGAAATTCATATTATTACGTTGTGCAATGTATTATTTTCCTTTCAATGTGATAAATGTTATAGTAATTATGTGTTTTCTTTCTTTGTTTTTTATTTTGTTTTGTGGAAGCAGGTTGGCCAAACTAAGGCACTCACTTTACTTTAACATATAGTAAGTGCTTTCTGTTTGGTTTATCTGAATACTCCATTTCTTATTAGCATCAGCCCAAATCCTTTTGAAGAAACTTTATGAAATAGCCTATCAAAACAACTATAACTCATAATATTCACAAATCTATGTGAGTTATTCATCACAATAGGGGAAACAGGTAGGCCAAACCAAGGCACTCACTTTACTTTGAAATACAGTAAGTGCTTTCTTTTTGGTTCATCTGAATTCACCATTTTTATCAGCATGACCCTCGAGTATTTTGAAGAAACTACATAGAAGAGTGTACCATTAAAAGATCAGCTCTAACTTATATTCTATTCTAATTTGGTGAACAGAAACTATGTGTAAGTTATGTACCACAATAGGGGAACCATAGGCTAAACCATGCATTTGCTTTGCTTTAAAGTATACTAAGTGCTGTCTGTTTTGTTTACCGGAATACCACCATACCTCCTAATTATTGTCCTAAGTTGTCTATAAAAGGAGAGATCTAACAATTTTGTCTCTTCCCAACAATTGTCATTCAACAGGCATAATTTTTTTTAAAGAAAAAAGATGGCTAATATAGGAAAAAAGTTATACTAGAGTAAATCCTTCAAAAGAAAATTGTACTTTCAAACATTTTAAAGCAGGCATAAATATGATAATTTACATTTGACAATTATGATGCATATTCAGTCTCTAGTATATTTTAACATTTGAATAGATCCACTTCATTGTCAAAAATCCAGCCTAAACAATCTTATAGTTAGGTAAATTAAGGGTGGGGTACATAGCTAATGAATGTTTGAGAGTTTTATGGTTTAGGCTGATAAAAAGGGAAGCTATTACTGATGATCTGACAGGCAGTAAGGAGTAAGCCAAAGAAGGATGTCCCTATTAATTTTTAAGTGTTTGTTTTATTTTCAGAGACAATTTTTCTGCTATGGCCACTATATATTTATGATAAATTACCATGGTTTTTCATCATAAAATATCACTCTCAAAGTGTAAAAAGATTTTCTCTTAAGATTTACTATGTTAACTATAGAAAAAATACTTTGATATTAATTAACTTAGTAATGCAAGCTAGAGTTTCTTGCTTCAACATAGCTTAGATAGTTCAGGATTTGTTATATTCTGAGAGCGTTGCCAATAATCTGTTTTACTAAATACTAAATGGTAACAGGCAGTCTAAACTGAGGCATTTCCTTGAATTTTAAGTATCAGTAAGTGCTTTTTGTTTGGTTCATCTGAACTCCATGAATCCAAATCATTTTCATTATTCTGAACTTTTTAACTCAATTCACTTTTAAGACCTTCTTGACTTTTTACTTAATATATATGCATTCTGTATTTTTATTATATATTTAACATGGTAGTAGGCCAGCTGAACTTAGGCACTAACTGTTTCATGAAATCAGGTAAGTGCTTTCTGTTTGGTTAGTCTGCTCGCCATGAATCTTCTTCATTTCAGATATCATATATGTTTTGGAACTCAAATGCTATTTTATTGGCAGATATGGAAACTACTAATTGCTTCTAGTTTAATAATCTACCTTGTGAAAGATTAGAACGTTTAAGGAATATAGGTTATCAGATAAGATATTGTTAGGTTATAAAACCAAAAAGGAAGAAAATATTTTGGGCTAAATGTCTGGGGAGAAGGACATCTTTATTGTTTGAGAACAGGCGATATGTGGAAAATTTCAAAAATATCAATTAAAATTAACATTTTATACCAGCAGGGGGGTTAGGTTCAAGCCAACTGGGGAAACAACTATTTAAGAAGAAAATATATACTTTTTAAGCTGATGAATAGTAAGGAAATAGAAATTCATATTATTACGTTGTGCAATGTATTATTTTCCTTTCAATGTGATAAATGTTATAGAAATTATGTGTTTTCTTTCTTTGTTTTTTATTTTGTTTTGTGGAAGCAGGTTGGCCAAACTAAGGCACTCACTTTACTTTAAAATATAGTAAGTGCTTTCTGTTTGGTTTATCTGAATACTCCATTTCTTATTAGCATCAGCCCAAATCCTTTTGAAGAAACTTTATGAAATAGCCTATCAAAACAACTATAACTCATAATATTCACAAATCTATGTGAGTTATTCATCACAATAGGGGAAACAGGTAGGCCAAACCAAGGCACTCACTTTACTTTGAAATACAGTAAGTGCTTTCTTTTTGGTTCATCTGAATTCACCATTTTTATCAGCATGACCCTCGAGTATTTTGAAGAAACTACATAGAAGAGTGTACCATTAAAAGATCAGCTCTAACTTATATTCTATTCTAATTTGGTGAACAGAAACTATGTGTAAGTTATGTACCACAATAGGGGAACCATAGGCTAAACCATGCATTTGCTTTGCTTTAAAGTATACTAAGTGCTGTCTGTTTTGTTTACCGGAATACCACCATACCTCCTAATTATTGTCCTAAGTTGTCTATAAAAGGAGAGATCTAACAATTTTGTCTCTTCCCAACAATTGTCATTCAACAGGCATAATTTTTTTTAAAGAAAAAAGATGGCTAATATAGGAAAAAAGTTATACTAGAGTAAATCCTTCAAAAGAAAATTGTACTTTCAAACATTTTAAAGCAGGCATAAATATGATAATTTACATTTGACAATTATGATGCATATTCAGTCTCTAGTATATTTTAACATTTGAATAGATCCACTTCATTGTCAAAAATCCAGCCTAAACAATCTTATAGTTAGGTAAATTAAGGGTGGGGTACATAGCTAATGAATGTTTGAGAGTTTTATGGTTTAGGCTGATAAAAAGGGAAGCTATTACTGATGATCTGACAGGCAGTAAGGAGTAAGCCAAAGAAGGATGTCCCTATTAATTTTTAAGTGTTTGTTTTATTTTCAGAGACAATTTTTCTGCTATGGCCACTATATATTTATGATAAATTACCATGGTTTTTCATCATAAAATATCACTCTCAAAGTGTAAAAAGATTTTCTCTTAAGATTTACTATGTTAACTATAGAAAAAATACTTTGATATTAATTAACTTAGTAATGCAAGCTAGAGTTTCTTGCTTCAACATAGCTTAGATAGTTCAGGATTTGTTATATTCTGAGAGCGTTGCCAATAATCTGTTTTACTAAATACTAAATGGTAACAGGCAGTCTAAACTGAGGCATTTCCTTGAATTTTAAGTATCAGTAAGTGCTTTTTGTTTGGTTCATCTGAACTCCATGAATCCAAATCATTTTCATTATTCTGAACTTTTTAACTCAATTCACTTTTAAGACCTTCTTGACTTTTTACTTAATATATATGCATTCTGTATTTTTATTATATATTTAACATGGTAGTAGGCCAGCTGAACTTAGGCACTAACTGTTTCATGAAATCAGGTAAGTGCTTTCTGTTTGGTTAGTCTGCTCGCCATGAATCTTCTTCATTTCAGATATCATATATGTTTTGGAACTCAAATGCTATTTTATTGGCAGATATGGAAACTACTAATTGCTTCTAGTTTAATAATCTACCTTGTGAAAGATTAGAACGTTAACCTTGTGAAAGATTAGAACGTTTAAGGAATATAGGTTATCAGATAAGATATTGTTAGGTTATAAAACCAAAAAGGAAGAAAATATTTTGGGCTATATGTCTGGGGAGAAGGACATCTTTATTGTTTGAGAACAGGCGATATGTGGAAAATTTCAAAAATATCAATTAAAATTAACATTTTATACCAGCAGGGGGGTTAGGTTCAAGCCAACTAGGGAAACAACTATTTAAGAAGAAAATATATACTTTTTAAGCTGATGAATAGTAAGGAAATAGAAATTCATATTATTACGTTGTGCAATGTATTATTTTCCTTTCAATGTGATAAATGTTATAGTAATTATGTGTTTTCTTTCTTTGTTTTTTATTTTGTTTTGTGGAAGCAGGTTGGCCAAACTAAGGCACTCACTTTACTTTAACATATAGTAAGTGCTTTCTGTTTGGTTTATCTGAATACTCCATTTCTTATTAGCATCAGCCCAAATCCTTTTGAAGAAACTTTATGAAATAGCCTATCAAAACAACTATAACTCATAATATTCACAAATCTATGTGAGTTATTCATCACAATAGGGGAAACAGGTAGGCCAAACCAAGGCACTCACTTTACTTTGAAATACAGTAAGTGCTTTCTTTTTGGTTCATCTGAATTCACCATTTTTATCAGCATGACCCTCGAGTATTTTGAAGAAACTACATAGAAGAGTGTACCATTAAAAGATCAGCTCTAACTTATATTCTATTCTAATTTGGTGAACAGAAACTATGTGTAAGTTATGTACCACAATAGGGGAACCATAGGCTAAACCATGCATTTGCTTTGCTTTAAAGTATACTAAGTGCTGTCTGTTTTGTTTACCGGAATACCACCATACCTCCTAATTATTGTCCTAAGTTGTCTATAAAAGGAGAGATCTAACAATTTTGTCTCTTCCCAACAATTGTCATTCAACAGGCATAATTTTTTTTAAAGAAAAAAGATGGCTAATATAGGAAAAAAGTTATACTAGAGTAAATCCTTCAAAAGAAAATTGTACTTTCAAACATTTTAAAGCAGGCATAAATATGATAATTTACATTTGACAATTATGATGCATATTCAGTCTCTAGTATATTTTAACATTTGAATAGATCCACTTCATTGTCAAAAATCCAGCCTAAACAATCTTATAGTTAGGTAAATTAAGGGTGGGGTACATAGCTAATGAATGTTTGAGAGTTTTATGGTTTAGGCTGATAAAAAGGGAAGCTATTACTGATGATCTGACAGGCAGTAAGGAGTAAGCCAAAGAAGGATGTCCCTATTAATTTTTAAGTGTTTGTTTTATTTTCAGAGACAATTTTTCTGCTATGGCCACTATATATTTATGATAAATTACCATGGTTTTTCATCATAAAATATCACTCTCAAAGTGTAAAAAGATTTTCTCTTAAGATTTACTATGTTAACTATAGAAAAAATACTTTGATATTAATTAACTTAGTAATGCAAGCTAGAGTTTCTTGCTTCAACATAGCTTAGATAGTTCAGGATTTGTTATATTCTGAGAGCGTTGCCAATAATCTGTTTTACTAAATACTAAATGGTAACAGGCAGTCTAAACTGAGGCATTTCCTTGAATTTTAAGTATCAGTAAGTGCTTTTTGTTTGGTTCATCTGAACTCCATGAATCCAAATCATTTTCATTATTCTGAACTTTTTAACTCAATTCACTTTTAAGACCTTCTTGACTTTTTACTTAATATATATGCATTCTGTATTTTTATTATATATTTAACATGGTAGTAGGCCAGCTGAACTTAGGCACTAACTGTTTCATGAAATCAGGTAAGTGCTTTCTGTTTGGTTAGTCTGCTCGCCATGAATCTTCTTCATTTCAGATATCATATATGTTTTGGAACTCAAATGCTATTTTATTGGCAGATATGGAAACTACTAATTGCTTCTAGTTTAATAATCTACCTTGTGAAAGATTAGAACGTTTAAGGAATATAGGTTATCAGATAAGATATTGTTAGGTTATAAAACCAAAAAGGAAGAAAATATTTTGGGCTATATGTCTGGGGAGAAGGACATCTTTATTGTTTGAGAACAGGCGATATGTGGAAAATTTCAAAAATATCAATTAAAATTAACATTTTATACCAGCAGGGGGGTTAGGTTCAAGCCAACTAGGGAAACAACTATTTAAGAAGAAAATATATACTTTTTAAGCTGATGAATAGTAAGGAAATAGAAATTCATATTATTACGTTGTGCAATGTATTATTTTCCTTTCAATGTGATAAATGTTATAGTAATTATGTGTTTTCTTTCTTTGTTTTTTATTTTGTTTTGTGGAAGCAGGTTGGCCAAACTAAGGCACTCACTTTACTTTAACATATAGTAAGTGCTTTCTGTTTGGTTTATCTGAATACTCCATTTCTTATTAGCATCAGCCCAAATCCTTTTGAAGAAACTTTATGAAATAGCCTATCAAAACAACTATAACTCATAATATTCACAAATCTATGTGAGTTATTCATCACAATAGGGGAAACAGGTAGGCCAAACCAAGGCACTCACTTTACTTTGAAATACAGTAAGTGCTTTCTTTTTGGTTCATCTGAATTCACCATTTTTATCAGCATGACCCTCGAGTATTTTGAAGAAACTACATAGAAGAGTGTACCATTAAAAGATCAGCTCTAACTTATATTCTATTCTAATTTGGTGAACAGAAACTATGTGTAAGTTATGTACCACAATAGGGGAACCATAGGCTAAACCATGCATTTGCTTTGCTTTAAAGTATACTAAGTGCTGTCTGTTTTGTTTACCGGAATACCACCATACCTCCTAATTATTGTCCTAAGTTGTCTATAAAAGGAGAGATCTAACAATTTTGTCTCTTCCCAACAATTGTCATTCAACAGGCATAATTTTTTTTAAAGAAAAAAGATGGCTAATATAGGAAAAAAGTTATACTAGAGTAAATCCTTCAAAAGAAAATTGTACTTTTAAACATTTTAAAGCAGGCATAAATATGATAATTTACATTTGACAATTATGATGCATATTCAGTCTCTAGTATATTTTAACATTTGAATAGATCCACTTCATTGTCAAAAATCCAGCCTAAACAATCTTATAGTTAGGTAAATTAAGGGTGGGGTACATAGCTAATGAATGTTTGAGAGTTTTATGGTTTAGGCTGATAAAAAGGGAAGCTATTACTGATGATCTGACAGGCAGTAAGGAGTAAGCCAAAGAAGGATGTCCCTATTAATTTTTAAGTGTTTGTTTTATTTTCAGAGACAATTTTTCTGCTATGGCCACTATATATTTATGATAAATTACCATGGTTTTTCATCATAAAATGTCACTCTCAAAGTGTAAAAAGATTTTCTCTTAAGATTTACTATGTTAACTATAGAAAAAATACTTTGATATTAATTAACTTAGTAATGCAAGCTAGAGTTTCTTGCTTCAACATAGCTTAGATAGTTCAGGATTTGTTATATTCTGAGAGCGTTGCCAATAATCTGTTTTACTAAATACTAAATGGTAACAGGCAGTCTAAACTGAGGCATTTCCTTGAATTTTAAGTATCAGTAAGTGCTTTTTGTTTGGTTCATCTGAACTCCATGAATCCAAATCATTTTCATTATTCTGAACTTTTCAACTCAATTCACTTTTAAGACCTTCTTGACTTTTTACTTAATATATATGCATTCTGTATTTTTATTATATATTTAACATGGTAGTAGGCCAGCTGAACTTAGGCACTAACTGTTTCATGAAATCAGGTAAGTGCTTTCTGTTTGGTTAGTCTGCTCGCCATGAATCTTCTTCATTTCAGATATCATATATGTTTTGGAACTCAAATGCTATTTTATTGGCAGATATGGAAACTACTAATTGCTTCTAGTTTAATAATCTACCTTGTGAAAGATTAGAACGTTTAAGGAATATAGGTTATCAGATAAGATATTGTTAGGTTATAAAACCAAAAAGGAAGAAAATATTTTGGGCTATATGTTTGGGGAGAAGGACATCTTTATTGTTTGAGAACAGGCGATATGTGGAAAATTTCAAAAATATCAATTAAAATTAACATTTTATACCAGCAGGGGGGTTAGGTTCAAGCCAACTAGGGAAACAACTATTTAAGAAGAAAATATATACTTTTTAAGCTGATGAATAGTAAGGAAATAGAAATTCATATTATTACGTTGTGCAATGTATTATTTTCCTTTCAATGTGATAAATGTTATAGTAATTATGTGTTTTCTTTCTTTGTTTTTTATTTTGTTTTGTGGAAGCAGGTTGGCCAAACTAAGGCACTCACTTTACTTTAACATATAGTAAGTGCTTTCTGTTTGGTTTATCTGAATACTCCATTTCTTATTAGCATCAGCCCAAATCCTTTTGAAGAAACTTTATGAAATAGCCTATCAAAACAACTATAACTCATAATATTCACAAATCTATGTGAGTTATTCATCACAATAGGGGAAACAGGTAGGCCAAACCAAGGCACTCACTTTACTTTGAAATACAGTAAGTGCTTTCTTTTTGGTTCATCTGAATTCACCATTTTTATCAGCATGACCCTCGAGTATTTTGAAGAAACTACATAGAAGAGTGTACCATTAAAAGATCAGCTCTAACTTATATTCTATTCTAATTTGGTGAACAGAAACTATGTGTAAGTTATGTACCACAATAGGGGAACCATAGGCTAAACCATGCATTTGCTTTGCTTTAAAGTATACTAAGTGCTGTCTGTTTTGTTTACCGGAATACCACCATACCTCCTAATTATTGTCCTAAGTTGTCTATAAAAGGAGAGATCTAACAATTTTGTCTCTTCCCAACAATTGTCATTCAACAGGCATAATTTTTTTTAAAGAAAAAAGATGGCTAATATAGGAAAAAAGTTATACTAGAGTAAATCCTTCAAAAGAAAATTGTACTTTCAAACATTTTAAAGCAGGCATAAATATGATAATTTACATTTGACAATTATGATGCATATTCAGTCTCTAGTATATTTTAACATTTGAATAGATCCACTTCATTGTCAAAAATCCAGCCTAAACAATCTTATAGTTAGGTAAATTAAGGGTGGGGTACATAGCTAATGAATGTTTGAGAGTTTTATGGTTTAGGCTGATAAAAAGGGAAGCTATTACTGATGATCTGACAGGCAGTAAGGAGTAAGCCAAAGAAGGATGTCCCTATTAATTTTTAAGTGTTTGTTTTATTTTCAGAGACAATTTTTCTGCTATGGCCACTATATATTTATGATAAATTACCATGGTTTTTCATCATAAAATATCACTCTCAAAGTGTAAAAAGATTTTCTCTTAAGATTTACTATGTTAACTATAGAAAAAATACTTTGATATTAATTAACTTAGTAATGCAAGCTAGAGTTTCTTGCTTCAACATAGCTTAGATAGTTCAGGATTTGTTATATTCTGAGAGCGTTGCCAATAATCTGTTTTACTAAATACTAAATGGTAACAGGCAGTCTAAACTGAGGCATTTCCTTGAATTTTAAGTATCAGTAAGTGCTTTTTGTTTGGTTCATCTGAACTCCATGAATCCAAATCATTTTCATTATTCTGAACTTTTTAACTCAATTCACTTTTAAGACCTTCTTGACTTTTTACTTAATATATATGCATTCTGTATTTTTATTATATATTTAACATGGTAGTAGGCCAGCTGAACTTAGGCACTAACTGTTTCATGAAATCAGGTAAGTGCTTTCTGTTTGGTTAGTCTGCTCGCCATGAATCTTCTTCATTTCAGATATCATATATGTTTTGGAACTCAAATGCTATTTTATTGGCAGATATGGAAACTACTAATTGCTTCTAGTTTAATAATCTACCTTGTGAAAGATTAGAACGTTTAAGGAATATAGGTTATCAGATAAGATATTGTTAGGTTATAAAACCAAAAAGGAAGAAAATATTTTGGGCTATATGTCTGGGGAGAAGGACATCTTTATTGTTTGAGAACAGGCGATATGTGGAAAATTTCAAAAATATCAATTAAAATTAACATTTTATACCAGCAGGGGGGTTAGGTTCAAGCCAACTAGGGAAACAACTATTTAAGAAGAAAATATATACTTTTTAAGCTGATGAATAGTAAGGAAATAGAAATTCATATTATTACGTTGTGCAATGTATTATTTTCCTTTCAATGTGATAAATGTTATAGTAATTATGTGTTTTCTTTCTTTGTTTTTTATTTTGTTTTGTGGAAGCAGGTTGGCCAAACTAAGGCACTCACTTTACTTTAACATATAGTAAGTGCTTTCTGTTTGGTTTATCTGAATACTCCATTTCTTATTAGCATCAGCCCAAATCCTTTTGAAGAAACTTTATGAAATAGCCTATCAAAACAACTATAACTCATAATATTCACAAATCTATGTGAGTTATTCATCACAATAGGGGAAACAGGTAGGCCAAACCAAGGCACTCACTTTACTTTGAAATACAGTAAGTGCTTTCTTTTTGGTTCATCTGAATTCACCATTTTTATCAGCATGACCCTCGAGTATTTTGAAGAAACTACATAGAAGAGTGTACCATTAAAAGATCAGCTCTAACTTATATTCTATTCTAATTTGGTGAACAGAAACTATGTGTACGTTATGTACCACAATAGGGGAACCATAGGCTAAACCATGCATTTGCTTTGCTTTAAAGTATACTAAGTGCTGTCTGTTTTGTTTACCGGAATACCACCATACCTCCTAATTATTGTCCTAAGTTGTCTATAAAAGGAGAGATCTAACAATTTTGTCTCTTCCCAACAATTGTCATTCAACAGGCATCATTTTTTTTAAAGAAAAAAGATGGCTAATATAGGAAAAAAGTTATACTAGAGTAAATCCTTCAAAAGAAAATTGTACTTTCAAACATTTTAAAGCAGGCATAAATATGATAATTTACATTTGACAATTATGATGCATATTCAGTCTCTAGTATATTTTAACATTTGAATAGATCCACTTCATTGTCAAAAATCCAGCCTAAACAATCTTATAGTTAGGTAAATTAAGGGTGGGGTACATAGCTAATGAATGTTTGAGAGTTTTATGGTTTAGGCTGATAAAAAGGGAAGCTATTACTGATGATCTGACAGGCAGTAAGGAGTAAGCCAAAGAAGGATGTCCCTATTAATTTTTAAGTGTTTGTTTTATTTTCAGAGACAATTTTTCTGCTATGGCCACTATATATTTATGATAAATTACCATGGTTTTTCATCATAAAATATCACTCTCAAAGTGTAAAAAGATTTTCTCTTAAGATTTACTATGTTAACTATAGAAAAAATACTTTGATATTAATTAACTTAGTAATGCAAGCTAGAGTTTCTTGCTTCAACATAGCTTAGATAGTTCAGGATTTGTTATATTCTGAGAGCGTTGCCAATAATCTGTTTTACTAAATACTAAATGGTAACAGGCAGTCTAAACTGAGGCATTTCCTTGAATTTTAAGTATCAGTAAGTGCTTTTTGTTTGGTTCATCTGAACTCCATGAATCCAAATCATTTTCATTATTCTGAACTTTTTATCTCAATTCACTTTTAAGACCTTCTTGACTTTTTACTTAATATATATGCATTCTGTATTTTTATTATATATTTAACATTGTAGTAGGCCAGCTGAACTTAGGCACTAACTGTTTCATGAAATCAGGTAAGTGCTTTCTGGGTTAGTCTGCTCGCCATGAATCTTCTTCCTTTCAGATATCATATATGTTTTGGAACTCAAATGCTATTTTATTGGCAGATATGGAAACTACTAATTGCTTCTAGTTTAATAATCTACCTTGTGAAAGATTAGAACGTTTAAGGAATATAGGTTATCAGATAAGATATTGTTAGGTTATAAAACCAAAAAGGAAGAAAATATTTTGGGCTATATGTCTGGGGAGAAGGACATCGAGGACATCTTTATTGTTTGAGAACAGGCGATATGTGGAAAATTTCAAAAATATCAATTAAAATTAACATTTTATACCAGCAGGGGGGTTAGGTTCAAGCCAACTAGGGAAACAACTATTTAAGAAGAAAATATATACTTTTTAAGCTGATGAATAGTAAGGAAATAGAAATTCATATTATTACGTTGTGCAATGTATTATTTTCCTTTCAATGTGATAAATGTTATAGAAATTATGTGTTTTCTTTCTTTGTTTTTTATTTTGTTTTGTGGAAGCAGGTTGGCCAAACTAAGGCACTCACTTTACTTTAACATATAGTAAGTGCTTTCTGTTTGGTTTATCTGAATACTCCATTTCTTATTAGCATCAGCCCAAATCCTTTTGAAGAAACTTTATGAAATAGCCTATCAAAACAACTATAACTCATAATATTCACAAATCTATGTGAGTTATTCATCACAATAGGGGAAACAGGTAGGCCAAACCAAGGCACTCACTTTACTTTGAAATACAGTAAGTGCTTTCTTTTTGGTTCATCTGAATTCACCATTTTTATCAGCATGACCCTCGAGTATTTTGAAGAAACTACATAGAAGAGTGTACCATTAAAAGATCAGCTCTAACTTATATTCTATTCTAATTTGGTGAACAGAAACTATGTGTAAGTTATGTACCACAATAGGGGAACCATAGGCTAAACCATGCATTTGCTTTGCTTTAAAGTATACTAAGTGCTGTCTGTTTTGTTTACCGGAATACCACCATACCTCCTAATTATTGTCCTAAGTTGTCTATAAAAGGAGAGATCTAACAATTTTGTCTCTTCCCAACAATTGTCATTCAACAGGCATCATTTTTTTTAAAGAAAAAAGATGGCTAATATAGGAAAAAAGTTATACTAGAGTAAATCCTTCAAAAGAAAATTGTACTTTCAAACATTTTAAAGCAGGCATAAATATGATAATTTACATTTGACAATTATGATGCATATTCAGTCTCTAGTATATTTTAACATTTGAATAGATCCACTTCATTGTCAAAAATCCAGCCTAAACAGTCTTATAGTTAGGTAAATTAAGGGTGGGGTACATAGCTAATGAATGTTTGAGAGTTTTATGGTTTAGGCTGATAAAAAGGGAAGCTATTACTGATGATCTGACAGGCAGTAAGGAGTAAGCCAAAGAAGGATGTCCCTATTAATTTTTAAGTGTTTGTTTTATTTTCAGAGACAATTTTTCTGCTATGGCCACTATATATTTATGATAAATTACCATGGTTTTTCATCATAAAATATCACTCTCAAAGTGTAAAAAGATTTTCTCTTAAGATTTACTATGTTAACTATAGAAAAAATACTTTGATATTAATTAACTTAGTAATGCAAGCTAGAGTTTCTTGCTTCAACATAGCTTAGATAGTTCAGGATTTGTTATATTCTGAGAGCGTTGCCAATAATCTGTTTTACTAAATACTAAATGGTAACAGGCAGTCTAAACTGAGGCATTTCCTTGAATTTTAAGTATCAGTAAGTGCTTTTTGTTTGGTTCATCTGAACTCCATGAATCCAAATCATTTTCATTATTCTGAACTTTTTAACTCAATTCACTTTTAAGACCTTCTTGACTTTTTACTTAATATATATGCATTCTGTATTTTTATTATATATTTAACATGGTAGTAGGCCAGCTGAACTTAGGCACTAACTGTTTCATGAAATCAGGTAAGTGCTTTCTGTTTGGTTAGTCTGCTCGCCATGAATCTTCTTCATTTCAGATATCATATATGTTTTGGAACTCAAATGCTATTTTATTGGCAGATATGGAAACTACTAATTGCTTCTAGTTTAATAATCTACCTTGTGAAAGATTAGAACGTTTAAGGAATATAGGTTATCAGATAAGATATTGTTAGGTTATAAAACCAAAAAGGAAGAAAATATTTTGGGCTATATGTCTGGGGAGAAGGACATCTTTATTGTTTGAGAACAGGCGATATGTGGAAAATTTCAAAAATATCAATTAAAATTAACATTTTATACCAGCAGGGGGGTTAGGTTCAAGCCAACTAGGGAAACAACTATTTAAGAAGAAAATATATACTTTTTAAGCTGATGAATAGTAAGGAAATAGAAATTCATATTATTACGTTGTGCAATGTATTATTTTCCTTTCAATGTGATAAATGTTATAGTAATTATGTGTTTTCTTTCTTTGTTTTTTATTTTGTTTTGTGGAAGCAGGTTGGCCAAACTAAGGCACTCACTTTACTTTAACATATAGTAAGTGCTTTCTGTTTGGTTTATCTGAATACTCCATTTCTTATTAGCATCAGCCCAAATCCTTTTGAAGAAACTTTATGAAATAGCCTATCAAAACAACTATAACTCATAATATTCACAAATCTATGTGAGTTATTCATCACAATAGGGGAAACAGGTAGGCCAAACCAAGGCACTCACTTTACTTTGAAATACAGTAAGTGCTTTCTTTTTGGTTCATCTGAATTCACCATTTTTATCAGCATGACCCTCGAGTATTTTGAAGAAACTACATAGAAGAGTGTACCATTAAAAGATCAGCTCTAACTTATATTCTATTCTAATTTGGTGAACAGAAACTATGTGTAAGTTATGTACCACAATAGGGGAACCATAGGCTAAACCATGCATTTGCTTTGCTTTAAAGTATACTAAGTGCTGTCTGTTTTGTTTACCGGAATACCACCATACCTCCTAATTATTGTCCTAAGTTGTCTATAAAAGGAGAGATCTAACAATTTTGTCTCTTCCCAACAATTGTCATTCAACAGGCATCATTTTTTTTAAAGAAAAAAGATGGCTAATATAGGAAAAAAGTTATACTAGAGTAAATCCTTCAAAAGAAAATTGTACTTTCAAACATTTTAAAGCAGGCATAAATATGATAATTTACATTTGACAATTATGATGCATATTCAGTCTCTAGTATATTTTAACATTTGAATAGATCCACTTCATTGTCAAAAATCCAGCCTAAACAGTCTTATAGTTAGGTAAATTAAGGGTGGGGTACATAGCTAATGAATGTTTGAGAGTTTTATGGTTTAGGCTGATAAAAAGGGAAGCTATTACTGATGATCTGACAGGCAGTAAGGAGTAAGCCAAAGAAGGATGTCCCTATTAATTTTTAAGTGTTTGTTTTATTTTCAGAGACAATTTTTCTGCTATGGCCACTATATATTTATGATAAATTACCATGGTTTTTCATCATAAAATATCACTCTCAAAGTGTAAAAAGATTTTCTCTTAAGATTTACTATGTTAACTATAGAAAAAATACTTTGATATTAATTAACTTAGTAATGCAAGCTAGAGTTTCTTGCTTCAACATAGCTTAGATAGTTCAGGATTTGTTATATTCTGAGAGCGTTGCCAATAATCTGTTTTACTAAATACTAAATGGTAACAGGCAGTCTAAACTGAGGCATTTCCTTGAATTTTAAGTATCAGTAAGTGCTTTTTGTTTGGTTCATCTGAACTCCATGAATCCAAATCATTTTCATTATTCTGAACTTTTTAACTCAATTCACTTTTAAGACCTTCTTGACTTTTTACTTAATATATATGCATTCTGTATTTTTATTATATATTTAACATGGTAGTAGGCCAGCTGAACTTAGGCACTAACTGTTTCATGAAATCAGGTAAGTGCTTTCTGTTTGGTTAGTCTGCTCGCCATGAATCTTCTTCATTTCAGATATCATATATGTTTTGGAACTCAAATGCTATTTTATTGGCAGATATGGAAACTACTAATTGCTTCTAGTTTAATAATCTACCTTGTGAAAGATTAGAACGTTTAAGGAATATAGGTTATCAGATAAGATATTGTTAGGTTATAAAACCAAAAAGGAAGAAAATATTTTGGGCTATATGTCTGGGGAGAAGGACATCTTTATTGTTTGAGAACAGGCGATATGTGGAAAATTTCAAAAATATCAATTAAAATTAACATTTTATACCAGCAGGGGGGTTAGGTTCAAGCCAACTAGGGAAACAACTATTTAAGAAGAAAATATATACTTTTTAAGCTGATGAATAGTAAGGAAATAGAAATTCATATTATTACGTTGTGCAATGTATTATTTTCCTTTCAATGTGATAAATGTTATAGTAATTATGTGTTTTCTTTCTTTGTTTTTTATTTTGTTTTGTGGAAGCAGGTTGGCCAAACTAAGGCACTCACTTTACTTTAACATATAGTAAGTGCTTTCTGTTTGGTTTATCTGAATACTCCATTTCTTATTAGCATCAGCCCAAATCCTTTTGAAGAAACTTTATGAAATAGCCTATCAAAACAACTATAACTCATAATATTCACAAATCTATGTGAGTTATTCATCACAATAGGGGAAACAGGTAGGCCAAACCAAGGCACTCACTTTACTTTGAAATACAGTAAGTGCTTTCTTTTTGGTTCATCTGAATTCACCATTTTTATCAGCATGACCCTCGAGTATTTTGAAGAAACTACATAGAAGAGTGTACCATTAAAAGATCAGCTCTAACTTATATTCTATTCTAATTTGGTGAACAGAAACTATGTGTACGTTATGTACCACAATAGGGGAACCATAGGCTAAACCATGCATTTGCTTTGCTTTAAAGTATACTAAGTGCTGTCTGTTTTGTTTACCGGAATACCACCATACCTCCTAATTATTGTCCTAAGTTGTCTATAAAAGGAGAGATCTAACAATTTTGTCTCTTCCCAACAATTGTCATTCAACAGGCATAATTTTTTTTAAAGAAAAAAGATGGCTAATATAGGAAAAAAGTTATACTAGAGTAAATCCTTCAAAAGAAAATTGTACTTTCAAACATTTTAAAGCAGGCATAAATATGATAATTTACATTTGACAATTATGATGCATATTCAGTCTCTAGTATATTTTAACATTTGAATAGATCCACTTCATTGTCAAAAATCCAGCCTAAACAATCTTATAGTTAGGTAAATTAAGGGTGGGGTACATAGCTAATGAATGTTTGAGAGTTTTATGGTTTAGGCTGATAAAAAGGGAAGCTATTACTGATGATCTGACAGGCAGTAAGGAGTAAGCCAAAGAAGGATGTCCCTATTAATTTTTAAGTGTTTGTTTTATTTTCAGAGACAATTTTTCTGCTATGGCCACTATATATTTATGATAAATTACCATGGTTTTTCATCATAAAATATCACTCTCAAAGTGTAAAAAGATTTTCTCTTAAGATTTACTATGTTAACTATAGAAAAAATACTTTGATATTAATTAACTTAGTAATGCAAGCTAGAGTTTCTTGCTTCAACATAGCTTAGATAGTTCAGGATTTGTTATATTCTGAGAGCGTTGCCAATAATCTGTTTTACTAAATACTAAATGGTAACAGGCAGTCTAAACTGAGGCATTTCCTTGAATTTTAAGTATCAGTAAGTGCTTTTTGTTTGGTTCATCTGAACTCCATGAATCCAAATCATTTTCATTATTCTGAACTTTTTAACTCAATTCACTTTTAAGACCTTCTTGACTTTTTACTTAATATATATGCATTCTGTATTTTTATTATATATTTAACATGGTAGTAGGCCAGCTGAACTTAGGCACTAACTGTTTCATGAAATCAGGTAAGTGCTTTCTGTTTGGTTAGTCTGCTCGCCATGAATCTTCTTCATTTCAGATATCATATATGTTTTGGAACTCAAATGCTATTTTATTGGCAGATATGGAAACTACTAATTGCTTCTAGTTTAATAATCTACCTTGTGAAAGATTAGAACGTTTAAGGAATATAGGTTATCAGATAAGATATTGTTAGGTTATAAAACCAAAAAGGAAGAAAATATTTTGGGCTATATGTCTGGGGAGAAGGACATCTTTATTGTTTGAGAACAGGCGATATGTGGAAAATTTCAAAAATATCAATTAAAATTAACATTTTATACCAGCAGGGGGGTTAGGTTCAAGCCAACTAGGGAAACAACTATTTAAGAAGAAAATATATACTTTTTAAGCTGATGAATAGTAAGGAAATAGAAATTCATATTATTACGTTGTGCAATGTATTATTTTCCTTTCAATGTGATAAATGTTATAGTAATTATGTGTTTTCTTTCTTTGTTTTTTATTTTGTTTTGTGGAAGCAGGTTGGCCAAACTAAGGCACTCACTTTACTTTAACATATAGTAAGTGCTTTCTGTTTGGTTTATCTGAATACTCCATTTCTTATTAGCATCAGCCCAAATCCTTTTGAAGAAACTTTATGAAATAGCCTATCAAAACAACTATAACTCATAATATTCACAAATCTATGTGAGTTATTCATCACAATAGGGGAAACAGGTAGGCCAAACCAAGGCACTCACTTTACTTTGAAATACAGTAAGTGCTTTCTTTTTGGTTCATCTGAATTCACCATTTTTATCAGCATGACCCTCGAGTATTTTGAAGAAACTACATAGAAGAGTGTACCATTAAAAGATCAGCTCTAACTTATATTCTATTCTAATTTGGTGAACAGAAACTATGTGTAAGTTATGTACCACAATAGGGGAACCATAGGCTAAACCATGCATTTGCTTTGCTTTAAAGTATACTAAGTGCTGTCTGTTTTGTTTACCGGAATACCACCATACCTCCTAATTATTGTCCTAAGTTGTCTATAAAAGGAGAGATCTAACAATTTTGTCTCTTCCCAACAATTGTCATTCAACAGGCATAATTTTTTTTAAAGAAAAAAGATGGCTAATATAGGAAAAAAGTTATACTAGAGTAAATCCTTCAAAAGAAAATTGTACTTTTAAACATTTTAAAGCAGGCATAAATATGATAATTTACATTTGACAATTATGATGCATATTCAGTCTCTAGTATATTTTAACATTTGAATAGATCCACTTCATTGTCAAAAATCCAGCCTAAACAATCTTATAGTTAGGTAAATTAAGGGTGGGGTACATAGCTAATGAATGTTTGAGAGTTTTATGGTTTAGGCTGATAAAAAGGGAAGCTATTACTGATGATCTGACAGGCAGTAAGGAGTAAGCCAAAGAAGGATGTCCCTATTAATTTTTAAGTGTTTGTTTTATTTTCAGAGACAATTTTTCTGCTATGGCCACTATATATTTATGATAAATTACCATGGTTTTTCATCATAAAATATCACTCTCAAAGTGTAAAAAGATTTTCTCTTAAGATTTACTATGTTAACTATAGAAAAAATACTTTGATATTAATTAACTTAGTAATGCAAGCTAGAGTTTCTTGCTTCAACATAGCTTAGATAGTTCAGGATTTGTTATATTCTGAGAGCGTTGCCAATAATCTGTTTTACTAAATACTAAATGGTAACAGGCAGTCTAAACTGAGGCATTTCCTTGAATTTTAAGTATCAGTAAGTGCTTTTTGTTTGGTTCATCTGAACTCCATGAATCCAAATCATTTTCATTATTCTGAACTTTTTAACTCAATTCACTTTTAAGACCTTCTTGACTTTTTACTTAATATATATGCATTCTGTATTTTTATTATATATTTAACATGGTAGTAGGCCAGCTGAACTTAGGCACTAACTGTTTCATGAAATCAGGTAAGTGCTTTCTGTTTGGTTAGTCTGCTCGCCATGAATCTTCTTCATTTCAGATATCATATATGTTTTGGAACTCAAATGCTATTTTATTGGCAGATATGGAAACTACTAATTGCTTCTAGTTTAATAATCTACCTTGTGAAAGATTAGAACGTTTAAGGAATATAGGTTATCAGATAAGATATTGTTAGGTTATAAAACCAAAAAGGAAGAAAATATTTTGGGCTATATGTCTGGGGAGAAGGACATCTTTATTGTTTGAGAACAGGCGATATGTGGAAAATTTCAAAAATATCAATTAAAATTAACATTTTATACCAGCAGGGGGGTTAGGTTCAAGCCAACTAGGGAAACAACTATTTAAGAAGAAAATATATACTTTTTAAGCTGATGAATAGTAAGGAAATAGAAATTCATATTATTACGTTGTGCAATGTATTATTTTCCTTTCAATGTGATAAATGTTATAGTAATTATGTGTTTTCTTTCTTTGTTTTTTATTTTGTTTTGTGGAAGCAGGTTGGCCAAACTAAGGCACTCACTTTACTTTAACATATAGTAAGTGCTTTCTGTTTGGTTTATCTGAATACTCCATTTCTTATTAGCATCAGCCCAAATCCTTTTGAAGAAACTTTATGAAATAGCCTATCAAAACAACTATAACTCATAATATTCACAAATCTATGTGAGTTATTCATCACAATAGGGGAAACAGGTAGGCCAAACCAAGGCACTCACTTTACTTTGAAATACAGTAAGTGCTTTCTTTTTGGTTCATCTGAATTCACCATTTTTATCAGCATGACCCTCGAGTATTTTGAAGAAACTACATAGAAGAGTGTACCATTAAAAGATCAGCTCTAACTTATATTCTATTCTAATTTGGTGAACAGAAACTATGTGTACGTTATGTACCACAATAGGGGAACCATAGGCTAAACCATGCATTTGCTTTGCTTTAAAGTATACTAAGTGCTGTCTGTTTTGTTTACCGGAATACCACCATACCTCCTAATTATTGTCCTAAGTTGTCTATAAAAGGAGAGATCTAACAATTTTGTCTCTTCCCAACAATTGTCATTCAACAGGCATCATTTTTTTTAAAGAAAAAAGATGGCTAATATAGGAAAAAAGTTATACTAGAGTAAATCCTTCAAAAGAAAATTGTACTTTCAAACATTTTAAAGCAGGCATAAATATGATAATTTACATTTGACAATTATGATGCATATTCAGTCTCTAGTATATTTTAACATTTGAATAGATCCACTTCATTGTCAAAAATCCAGCCTAAACAGTCTTATAGTTAGGTAAATTAAGGGTGGGGTACATAGCTAATGAATGTTTGAGAGTTTTATGGTTTAGGCTGATAAAAAGGGAAGCTATTACTGATGATCTGACAGGCAGTAAGGAGTAAGCCAAAGAAGGATGTCCCTATTAATTTTTAAGTGTTTGTTTTATTTTCAGAGACAATTTTTCTGCTATGGCCACTATATATTTATGATAAATTACCATGGTTTTTCATCATAAAATATCACTCTCAAAGTGTAAAAAGATTTTCTCTTAAGATTTACTATGTTAACTATAGAAAAAATACTTTGATATTAATTAACTTAGTAATGCAAGCTAGAGTTTCTTGCTTCAACATAGCTTAGATAGTTCAGGATTTGTTATATTCTGAGAGCGTTGCCAATAATCTGTTTTACTAAATACTAAATGGTAACAGGCAGTCTAAACTGAGGCATTTCCTTGAATTTTAAGTATCAGTAAGTGCTTTTTGTTTGGTTCATCTGAACTCCATGAATCCAAATCATTTTCATTATTCTGAACTTTTTAACTCAATTCACTTTTAAGACCTTCTTGACTTTTTACTTAATATATATGCATTCTGTATTTTTATTATATATTTAACATGGTAGTAGGCCAGCTGAACTTAGGCACTAACTGTTTCATGAAATCAGGTAAGTGCTTTCTGTTTGGTTAGTCTGCTCGCCATGAATCTTCTTCATTTCAGATATCATATATGTTTTGGAACTCAAATGCTATTTTATTGGCAGATATGGAAACTACTAATTGCTTCTAGTTTAATAATCTACCTTGTGAAAGATTAGAACGTTTAAGGAATATAGGTTATCAGATAAGATATTGTTAGGTTATAAAACCAAAAAGGAAGAAAATATTTTGGGCTATATGTCTGGGGAGAAGGACATCTTTATTGTTTGAGAACAGGCGATATGTGGAAAATTTCAAAAATATCAATTAAAATTAACATTTTATACCAGCAGGGGGGTTAGGTTCAAGCCAACTAGGGAAACAACTATTTAAGAAGAAAATATATACTTTTTAAGCTGATGAATAGTAAGGAAATAGAAATTCATATTATTACGTTGTGCAATGTATTATTTTCCTTTCAATGTGATAAATGTTATAGTAATTATGTGTTTTCTTTCTTTGTTTTTTATTTTGTTTTGTGGAAGCAGGTTGGCCAAACTAAGGCACTCACTTTACTTTAACATATAGTAAGTGCTTTCTGTTTGGTTTATCTGAATACTCCATTTCTTATTAGCATCAGCCCAAATCCTTTTGAAGAAACTTTATGAAATAGCCTATCAAAACAACTATAACTCATAATATTCACAAATCTATGTGAGTTATTCATCACAATAGGGGAAACAGGTAGGCCAAACCAAGGCACTCACTTTACTTTGAAATACAGTAAGTGCTTTCTTTTTGGTTCATCTGAATTCACCATTTTTATCAGCATGACCCTCGAGTATTTTGAAGAAACTACATAGAAGAGTGTACCATTAAAAGATCAGCTCTAACTTATATTCTATTCTAATTTGGTGAACAGAAACTATGTGTAAGTTATGTACCACAATAGGGGAACCATAGGCTAAACCATGCATTTGCTTTGCTTTAAAGTATACTAAGTGCTGTCTGTTTTGTTTACCGGAATACCACCATACCTCCTAATTATTGTCCTAAGTTGTCTATAAAAGGAGAGATCTAACAATTTTGTCTCTTCCCAACAATTGTCATTCAACAGGCATAATTTTTTTTAAAGAAAAAAGATGGCTAATATAGGAAAAAAGTTATACTAGAGTAAATCCTTCAAAAGAAAATTGTACTTTCAAACATTTTAAAGCAGGCATAAATATGATAATTTACATTTGACAATTATGATGCATATTCAGTCTCTAGTATATTTTAACATTTGAATAGATCCACTTCATTGTCAAAAATCCAGCCTAAACAATCTTATAGTTAGGTAAATTAAGGGTGGGGTACATAGCTAATGAATGTTTGAGAGTTTTATGGTTTAGGCTGATAAAAAGGGAAGCTATTACTGATGATCTGACAGGCAGTAAGGAGTAAGCCAAAGAAGGATGTCCCTATTAATTTTTAAGTGTTTGTTTTATTTTCAGAGACAATTTTTCTGCTATGGCCACTATATATTTATGATAAATTACCATGGTTTTTCATCATAAAATATCACTCTCAAAGTGTAAAAAGATTTTCTCTTAAGATTTACTATGTTAACTATAGAAAAAATACTTTGATATTAATTAACTTAGTAATGCAAGCTAGAGTTTCTTGCTTCAACATAGCTTAGATAGTTCAGGATTTGTTATATTCTGAGAGCGTTGCCAATAATCTGTTTTACTAAATACTAAATGGTAACAGGCAGTCTAAACTGAGGCATTTCCTTGAATTTTAAGTATCAGTAAGTGCTTTTTGTTTGGTTCATCTGAACTCCATGAATCCAAATCATTTTCATTATTCTGAACTTTTTAACTCAATTCACTTTTAAGACCTTCTTGACTTTTTACTTAATATATATGCATTCTGTATTTTTATTATATATTTAACATGGTAGTAGGCCAGCTGAACTTAGGCACTAACTGTTTCATGAAATCAGGTAAGTGCTTTCTGTTTGGTTAGTCTGCTCGCCATGAATCTTCTTCATTTCAGATATCATATATGTTTTGGAACTCAAATGCTATTTTATTGGCAGATATGGAAACTACTAATTGCTTCTAGTTTAATAATCTACCTTGTGAAAGATTAGAACGTTTAAGGAATATAGGTTATCAGATAAGATATTGTTAGGTTATAAAACCAAAAAGGAAGAAAATATTTTGGGCTATATGTCTGGGGAGAAGGACATCTTTATTGTTTGAGAACAGGCGATATGTGGAAAATTTCAAAAATATCAATTAAAATTAACATTTTATACCAGCAGGGGGGTTAGGTTCAAGCCAACTAGGGAAACAACTATTTAAGAAGAAAATATATACTTTTTAAGCTGATGAATAGTAAGGAAATAGAAATTCATATTATTACGTTGTGCAATGTATTATTTTCCTTTCAATGTGATAAATGTTATAGTAATTATGTGTTTTCTTTCTTTGTTTTTTATTTTGTTTTGTGGAAGCAGGTTGGCCAAACTAAGGCACTCACTTTACTTTAACATATAGTAAGTGCTTTCTGTTTGGTTTATCTGAATACTCCATTTCTTATTAGCATCAGCCCAAATCCTTTTGAAGAAACTTTATGAAATAGCCTATCAAAACAACTATAACTCATAATATTCACAAATCTATGTGAGTTATTCATCACAATAGGGGAAACAGGTAGGCCAAACCAAGGCACTCACTTTACTTTGAAATACAGTAAGTGCTTTCTTTTTGGTTCATCTGAATTCACCATTTTTATCAGCATGACCCTCGAGTATTTTGAAGAAACTACATAGAAGAGTGTACCATTAAAAGATCAGCTCTAACTTATATTCTATTCTAATTTGGTGAACAGAAACTATGTGTACGTTATGTACCACAATAGGGGAACCATAGGCTAAACCATGCATTTGCTTTGCTTTAAAGTATACTAAGTGCTGTCTGTTTTGTTTACCGGAATACCACCATACCTCCTAATTATTGTCCTAAGTTGTCTATAAAAGGAGAGATCTAACAATTTTGTCTCTTCCCAACAATTGTCATTCAACAGGCATAATTTTTTTTAAAGAAAAAAGATGGCTAATATAGGAAAAAAGTTATACTAGAGTAAATCCTTCAAAAGAAAATTGTACTTTCAAACATTTTAAAGCAGGCATAAATATGATAATTTACATTTGACAATTATGATGCATATTCAGTCTCTAGTATATTTTAACATTTGAATAGATCCACTTCATTGTCAAAAATCCAGCCTAAACAATCTTATAGTTAGGTAAATTAAGGGTGGGGTACATAGCTAATGAATGTTTGAGAGTTTTATGGTTTAGGCTGATAAAAAGGGAAGCTATTACTGATGATCTGACAGGCAGTAAGGAGTAAGCCAAAGAAGGATGTCCCTATTAATTTTTAAGTGTTTGTTTTATTTTCAGAGACAATTTTTCTGCTATGGCCACTATATATTTATGATAAATTACCATGGTTTTTCATCATAAAATATCACTCTCAAAGTGTAAAAAGATTTTCTCTTAAGATTTACTATGTTAACTATAGAAAAAATACTTTGATATTAATTAACTTAGTAATGCAAGCTAGAGTTTCTTGCTTCAACATAGCTTAGATAGTTCAGGATTTGTTATATTCTGAGAGCGTTGCCAATAATCTGTTTTACTAAATACTAAATGGTAACAGGCAGTCTAAACTGAGGCATTTCCTTGAATTTTAAGTATCAGTAAGTGCTTTTTGTTTGGTTCATCTGAACTCCATGAATCCAAATCATTTTCATTATTCTGAACTTTTTAACTCAATTCACTTTTAAGACCTTCTTGACTTTTTACTTAATATATATGCATTCTGTATTTTTATTATATATTTAACATGGTAGTAGGCCAGCTGAACTTAGGCACTAACTGTTTCATGAAATCAGGTAAGTGCTTTCTGTTTGGTTAGTCTGCTCGCCATGAATCTTCTTCATTTCAGATATCATATATGTTTTGGAACTCAAATGCTATTTTATTGGCAGATATGGAAACTACTAATTGCATCTAGTTTAATAATCTACCTTGTGAAAGATTAGAACGTTTAAGGAATATAGGTTATCAGATAAGATATTGTTAGGTTATAAAACCAAAAAGGAAGAAAATATTTTGGGCTATATGTTTGGGGAGAAGGACATCTTTATTGTTTGAGAACAGGCGATATGTGGAAAATTTCAAAAATATCAATTAAAATTAACATTTTATACCAGCAGGGGGGTTAGGTTCAAGCCAACTGGGGAAACAACTATTTAAGAAGAAAATATATACTTTTTAAGCTGATGAATAGTAAGGAAATAGAAATTCATATTATTACGTTGTGCAATGTATTATTTTCCTTTCAATGTGATAAATGTTATAGTAATTATGTGTTTTCTTTCTTTGTTTTTTATTTTGTTTTGTGGAAGCAGGTTGGCCAAACTAAGGCACTCACTTTACTTTAACATATAGTAAGTGCTTTCTGTTTGGTTTATCTGAATACTCCATTTCTTATTAGCATCAGCCCAAATCCTTTTGAAGAAACTTTATGAAATAGCCTATCAAAACAACTATAACTCATAATATTCACAAATCTATGTGAGTTATTCATCACAATAGGGGAAACAGGTAGGCCAAACCAAGGCACTCACTTTACTTTGAAATACAGTAAGTGCTTTCTTTTTGGTTCATCTGAATTCACCATTTTTATCAGCATGACCCTCGAGTATTTTGAAGAAACTACATAGAAGAGTGTACCATTAAAAGATCAGCTCTAACTTATATTCTATTCTAATTTGGTGAACAGAAACTATGTGTAAGTTATGTACCACAATAGGGGAACCATAGGCTAAACCATGCATTTGCTTTGCTTTAAAGTATACTAAGTGCTGTCTGTTTTGTTTACCGGAATACCACCATACCTCCTAATTATTGTCCTAAGTTGTCTATAAAAGGAGAGATCTAACAATTTTGTCTCTTCCCAACAATTGTCATTCAACAGGCATAATTTTTTTTAAAGAAAAAAGATGGCTAATATAGGAAAAAAGTTATACTAGAGTAAATCCTTCAAAAGAAAATTGTACTTTCAAACATTTTAAAGCAGGCATAAATATGATAATTTACATTTGACAATTATGATGCATATTCAGTCTCTAGTATATTTTAACATTTGAATAGATCCACTTCATTGTCAAAAATCCAGCCTAAACAATCTTATAGTTAGGTAAATTAAGGGTGGGGTACATAGCTAATGAATGTTTGAGAGTTTTATGGTTTAGGCTGATAAAAAGGGAAGCTATTACTGATGATCTGACAGGCAGTAAGGAGTAAGCCAAAGAAGGATGTCCCTATTAATTTTTAAGTGTTTGTTTTATTTTCAGAGACAATTTTTCTGCTATGGCCACTATATATTTATGATAAATTACCATGGTTTTTCATCATAAAATATCACTCTCAAAGTGTAAAAAGATTTTCTCTTAAGATTTACTATGTTAACTATAGAAAAAATACTTTGATATTAATTAACTTAGTAATGCAAGCTAGAGTTTCTTGCTTCAACATAGCTTAGATAGTTCAGGATTTGTTATATTCTGAGAGCGTTGCCAATAATCTGTTTTACTAAATACTAAATGGTAACAGGCAGTCTAAACTGAGGCATTTCCTTGAATTTTAAGTATCAGTAAGTGCTTTTTGTTTGGTTCATCTGAACTCCATGAATCCAAATCATTTTCATTATTCTGAACTTTTTAACTCAATTCACTTTTAAGACCTTCTTGACTTTTTACTTAATATATATGCATTCTGTATTTTTATTATATATTTAACATGGTAGTAGGCCAGCTGAACTTAGGCACTAACTGTTTCATGAAATCAGGTAAGTGCTTTCTGTTTGGTTAGTCTGCTCGCCATGAATCTTCTTCATTTCAGATATCATATATGTTTTGGAACTCAAATGCTATTTTATTGGCAGATATGGAAACTACTAATTGCTTCTAGTTTAATAATCTACCTTGTGAAAGATTAGAACGTTTAAGGAATATAGGTTATCAGATAAGATATTGTTAGGTTATAAAACCAAAAAGGAAGAAAATATTTTGGGCTATATGTCTGGGGAGAAGGACATCTTTATTGTTTGAGAACAGGCGATATGTGGAAAATTTCAAAAATATCAATTAAAATTAACATTTTATACCAGCAGGGGGGTTAGGTTCAAGCCAACTGGGGAAACAACTATTTAAGAAGAAAATATATACTTTTTAAGCTGATGAATAGTAAGGAAATAGAAATTCATATTATTACGTTGTGCAATGTATTATTTTCCTTTCAATGTGATAAATGTTATAGTAATTATGTGTTTTCTTTCTTTGTTTTTTATTTTGTTTTGTGGAAGCAGGTTGGCCAAACTAAGGCACTCACTTTACTTTAACATATAGTAAGTGCTTTCTGTTTGGTTTATCTGAATACTCCATTTCTTATTAGCATCAGCCCAAATCCTTTTGAAGAAACTTTATGAAATAGCCTATCAAAACAACTATAACTCATAATATTCACAAATCTATGTGAGTTATTCATCACAATAGGGGAAACAGGTAGGCCAAACCAAGGCACTCACTTTACTTTGAGATACAGTAAGTGCTTTCTTTTTGGTTCATCTGAATTCACCATTTTTATCAGCATGACCCTCGAGTATTTTGAAGAAACTACATAGAAGAGTGTACCATTAAAAGATCAGCTCTAACTTATATTCTATTCTAATTTGGTGAACAGAAACTATGTGTAAGTTATGTACCACAATAGGGGAACCATAGGCTAAACCATGCATTTGCTTTGCTTTAAAGTATACTAAGTGCTGTCTGTTTTGTTTACCGGAATACCACCATACCTCCTAATTATTGTCCTAAGTTGTCTATAAAAAGAGAGATCTAACAATTTTGTCTCTTCCCAACAATTGTCATTCAACAGGCATAATTTTTTTTAAAGAAAAAAGATGGCTAATATAGGAAAAAAGTTATACTAGAGTAAATCCTTCAAAAGAAAATTGTACTTTCAAACATTTTAAAGCAGGCATAAATATGATAATTTACATTTGACAATTATGATGCATATTCAGTCTCTAGTATATTTTAACATTTGAATAGATCCACTTCATTGTCAAAAATCCAGCCTAAACAATCTTATAGTTAGGTAAATTAAGGGTGGGGTACATAGCTAATGAATGTTTGAGAGTTTTATGGTTTAGGCTGATAAAAAGGGAAGCTATTACTGATGATCTGACAGGCAGTAAAGAGTAAGCCAAAGAAGGATGTCCCTATTCATTTTTAAGTGTTTGTTTTATTTTCAGAGACAATTTTTCTGCTATGGCCACTATATATTTATGATAAATTACCATGGTTTTTCATCATAAAATATCACTCTCAAAGTGTAAAAAGATTTTCTCTTAAGATTTACTATGTTAACTATAGAAAAAATACTTTGATATTAATTAACTTAGTAATGCAAGCTAGAGTTTCTTGCTTCAACATAGCTTAGATAGTTCAGGATTTGTTATATTCTGAGAGCATTGCCAATAATCTGTTTTACTAAATACTAAATGGTAACAGGCAGTCTAAACTGAGGCATTTCCTTGAATTTTAAGTATCAGTAAGTGCTTTTTGTTTGGTTCATCTGAACTCCATGAATCCAAATCATTTTCATTATTCTGAACTTTTTAACTCAATTCACTTTTAAGACCTTCTTGACTTTTTACTTAATATATATGCATTCTGTATTTTTATTATATATTTAACATGGTAGTAGGCCAGCTGAACTTAGGCACTAACTGTTTCATGAAATCAGGTAAGTGCTTTCTGTTTGGTTACTCTGCTCGCCATGAATCTTCTTCATTTCAGATATCATATATGTTTTGGAACTCAAATGCTATTTTATTGGCAGATATGGAAACTACTAATTGCTTCTAGTTTAATAATCTACCTTGTGAAAGATTAGAACGTTTAAGGAATATAGGTTATCAGATAAGATATTGTTAGGTTATAAAACCAAAAAGGAAGAAAATATTTTGGGCTATATGTTTGGGGAGAAGGACATCTTTATTGTTTGAGAACAGGCGATATGTGGAAAATTTCAAAAATATCAATTAAAATTAACATTTTATACCAGCAGGGGGGTTAGGTTCAAGCCAACTGGGGAAACAACTATTTAAGAAGAAAATATATACTTTTTAAGCTGATGAATAGTAAGGAAATAGAAATTCATATTATTACGTTGTGCAATGTATTATTTTCCTTTCAATGTGATAAATTTTATAGAAATTATGTGTTTTCTTTCTTTGTTTTTTTTTTGTTTTTGTTTTGTGGAAGCAGGTTGGCCAAACTAAGGCACTCACTTTACTTTAAAATATAGTAAGTGCTTTCTGTTTGGTTTATCTGAATACTCCATTTCTTATTAGCATCAGCCCAAATCCTTTTGAAGAAACTTTATGAAATAGCCTATCAAAACAACTATAACTCATAATATTCACAAATCTATGTGAGTTATTCATCACAATAGGGGAAACAGGTAGGCCAAACCAAGGCACTCACTTTACTTTGAAATACAGTAAGTGC